>NC_080586.1:68639642-68940000 GCF_029962835.1 Magnolia sinica | reverse complement strand
GGCCCCAACTAGGTGGATTTCTCTCAAACACCATGGTAGGCCCCAACTAGCTTCAGACCACTACCTCTTTTCAATGATTTAGTTTTAAATGAAGGGTATTTTTACCTTTTAAAAAATGGCAGTAAAATTATATTTAAGCCTCAATGTAAATATATAAGTAATCCTCACGTATGTGGTAAGCAATTTTCTTAAAATATCTAAACAATAAGTATATTTTGAAAATTGGTTTTAATAATAATAAGTGAGTTTTTATAAATAATTCTAGTAATAATTAATTAAAATATTTTGTTTAAAAGACTAATCCAATCAAAATTCATAAATAATCCTTGAAAGACAAAAATAAAGACTTTAAAGCACACTTAAACTACTGAAACCTTAAAAATAGCAAGAAAAATGCAACTCATTAAAATAGTAAATTTTGGATTATAACATTATTTTGAAGCAAAAAACAACCATTTTTTAGAAATTATTGATCACAATATTTCTCACAATAAATTTTAGGATTAAACAAGAGTTTTATTGAGAAAATGGTCATTTTTTCACGGAGCCCATAACAAGTCATGAAGTTATTGCTAACATAGTGTGCATTTTAGGCCCTTTTTTTTCACAAACAACCCTTTCTAGCTTGAATTTGTGCGATCCTATCCCTCCGTTAACAAAGAGAAGGGCCCAAAATATCTGGCAAAAATGATCCACTTGTCCTAGCTAAACAGGGACGAGTGGATGGTACGATCAACCAATCTCGACTCTCCGTAAGGTTCAATGGACATATGATTGTCTACTAACATGCAAAAATCAAACTAACCAAATGATTTTAGCCATCAATTAATCAACAATTAAATGGACAGTCAATATCATTTATGTAAAAATAGGCTCAATCAGCAAAATTGATTTGACCTACTTCTTGGGGATCATCATGGATTGCTTATAGTTTGGAAGCATCACTTCTACCATACAATCCTAACCATCCATCGATTCCTTAGGCATCATCATGGATTGCTTATGGTTTTGAAGCATCACTTCTATCCAACAATCCTAACCATCCAATCCGTGGTTGGGTACATGGATGCATATACTGAAAGAATGGCAACTTATGGATGGATCAAATCATTCAACTGGTATGTTTTTTTTACTTGGTAATCCATGAAATGTCCAGGTTGGATCAATCACATGATATTGAATTGCATTTGGTGAGATATAAATTCCATTTCGTAAGAGTTAAATTAATCAAACCTAGTCCATTGAGTACAATTTCAACGTCCATCGATCAAACACTAGTTTTACATGAAACAATGATCTTTCTGGAGGAAGAATTGAATCCCAAACATGAGATTGGATGGTCAAAATATCATGATACTTTCCGACATTTAACCATTGTGTAATAATGTGTTAATTCCAGTTAATGCAATCTTTCCAAACAGGCCCAATATGCCAGAAATGGGGACCACCGTCCATCTGCAGGACATCCAACCTGTCAAGGACTGCCCCAGCATGAAAGTTAGAAACCAAAAGAAATCAGTAGATCCAACTGTCATGTGGACCACCAAATGCATTTAGAATTTTTTGGGTGGTTTTCAATTGTTTTCACTGGTGTGGTCCACATAATGATTGGATAGGCTTCATTTTCTAGCATCCCATTATCATGGCATGGCCCATATAACTCGGGTTAGAACGGTGGTCCCCACACAGGTATAGGCAAGCGAATATTCAGGTGAATAACTTCTTTTGCATTCAACAAAATCACTTGTAGAACAAGCTTATTCTGAAAGGATTGTACAGACAAACAAAGAATCACAAGGAAAAATAAAATTATATAATTATATTTATCACAATATTCATATTTTTTTTAACAAGAAAAAAAAAATACTGCCATATGAATGCAATGGCACCATCCAATCTATACCCCCATCTCTCCATGAAATTGGCTTCCTTTCAGATTTCATCTCAAAAACCTAAGAAAATCCTCATTTTCTTTCCCTTTTTTTTCTTCACCTTTTTTCTTTTTTGTTTTTTTTTACAAATGACTAATCTACCATCAATCCTCAACCCCATCTTCCCATGCTCAAAAAACTAACACCAGTTAATTTCAAGGGAACAGTCGTCATTTTCCATTCCGCAACCCACCGTAAGGTAATCAAAGGACAAGAAGAATTCTTCACTTTCTCAAATTATCTTACTAACCTTGTGCTAGCAAAGGCGACGACGTTGAATTTTGACGATGAGATAAGTCCCGTTTGAGGAAAAGGGCATAGAGGAGCTCGTTCCATGCGTCCGGGACCCCGGGCAAGCACCAGTGGCTACAGTCTTGCCTATGGAGAGGAGCTGGGCCTGCAGTTGGCCCCCTGTAGTACAATGAGGAGTGGCCATCTTTCCTCAATGCAGTCATCTGGGTCACATTCAACATATCCAATCCTTGCACTGGACCTTTCATTGAAACTACATCACTGACCATGTTCAAATGCGGGGCCCACGATCGGGACAGCAGCTGCGATGAGCTTAGCTCTGGCAGCTTCTCTAAATGACAGTTTCCTCCAGTCTTCCAATCCCCACCTCTGTATTGAACAATCAAAATTCAATGAGATCTACCACTAAGCTTTCTAAAACAAGAAAAAATATAAATAAATAAATAAATAAACTAAATGAAACAAATGCATCATTAAATCACATTAATGAATTTCTAATCCACTTGTGGCATAAGATATGTTGCTTCATTTCAAAGATCTTCGTGTTATTAAGCATTTAATGGATGATTTAAAAATCGACGGCAGTCTAATTTGGAAATTCTACTATCTAATTTGGAATTCCTACTCTTAGTAGAGTTTCCAAATATCATGAAATGATAATCGTGCAGATACGCAAGAACTCCTTTTGACTACACGACATGTTGTATAAATGAATCTCTCAAAACATAAAGAGGATAGATGAACGGCAATTGAATTAATTGACCATAGAAGATAAGTTACAAAGGATACAGATTAGGCAGAGTAGACTACAGATGAGTTGTATGGGAGATAATTATAACTTCTTTGGGATAATCTTGCTGGACTGTTGATGTGGATGTCTCCACAATCTTTCCTCTATTAGAAAGAACTCCATTTCATGGTTCTCGGGAATTCTACTGTGAGTAGAAATTCTAAAATTGACAAAGTAGCTTTCTTCTCTTAAAATGGCTAACAGCCAAAATGCAACCTTATATTGTACAATTTCAAGTATGGAAGATAGGATTTTTTTTGGGAAAGAAGTCTTTTAAAAACCAATACAAAATAGATAGGACAAGACCATGACGATGACAAGGACGATGCTGATGTATAATAACTGCATTCAATGGACTTTTTTTTTACTCCGACCAAGTGGCCAGTTCCTGAAGGTTAATGTTTTAATGTGGCAAAATTTTCACACCCGGCTTGAGTGGGGTGGCCTGTGGGATGTGGGGGCACACTCGAGGTGGGCGGCCCACAAAACCCATGTGATTTAGGGCTCGTGTGAGGCAGAACCCATGTGATTTGGGGCCCACAATGAGAGTTCGGCCGAGGACCTAGCCTATGGATTTGGGGCCTGAGCTATGAGATAAAGGGATTAATTCACCATGCTCTATCAGTTCAAGCTTTTAGAGCTAGTGGTTAATTGTCCTGCATCAAATTGGAAGAATTCATGCCGGTTCCAGGTCAAGCACCTCAGGTTGGAATATGGGTCAGGTCGGTTGTAGGTTGGATCCTCTTAAAGTCAGGTCAAGCTCAGGTTGACCCTTAAGCCAACCCAAACAGCCCAAGTTACACCCTTAATTTTCTTCCCACAGTGAAACTTTTTTCTCCAATCCACAGACCACATGTATCCTCTAATTCTATTTGTTCTCCCTCGACAATTTCCTTTTTACAAGATCATACCCTCAGCGCTCAATTTCCTTTTTGCAAGATCATACCCTCAAAAGGTTAAGATCATCCAATCAAGGAGAGTTTTGAAGCAGTCCATCCATTGACCGACATGATAGACCAATGGTCTAGATTAATGAGCCCCACTTGTCAGATCTGAAAACCCGTCTATACCATGCAAACATGTGGGTCATGCATCATAAAATTCCTCTTAGTTAGAAGATTGAAATGGATGCAAGAAAAGGGAAGCAAGAAATTTCGGTATTTGAAAGGAGGAGAAAGTTTCACAATTACCATGGACTTTGAGAGTTTCTTCCATTGTATAATATAGACATATGATTTTGGTCATTTTACAAAGGTAAGTCGATATTTACTGGGCTTGAATGCAATCGGCACGACTCACACACAACTCTGTCTATAAATAGTATCCACGTAAAGGTAACGGTGGCAACCGTTACACGTTACGAGGTCGTAACAGCTGCTAACCGCTGTTAACGGCCTGTTACACCCCCTATAAAGGCCGTAACAGCCCTGTAATGGTCTGTTACGGGGCAAATATAAGTTTTTCATATTTTTTTTCAGCGCTACAGAGCAAATACAGGTGCTTTTGGGTTTTTTCTTTCAATCAAAAAAGTGACCATAACGGCCGTTACAGGGGCTGTAACAGACATTTGGACCCGTATCATAAAGGTAATGGTGGTGGCCATTATGGTCACAGTTACCGTTATGGAATACCTTGATAGTATCTTACTTATAACAAGGCTAATGTTACATGCAACCATTTGGGCAGCCAAGTTGTTAGTGTAACTCAGATCTAGTTCCCTTACACATTCAAGATGTAGTGCCCCAACACTACCAGGAAATAAAAAACAATAAGAAAGGCTATGAGTGTGTTTAGTTGCACCAAATATCATGATATTTCATGATTAATCTGACTCAACCTAGACATGGGATGATTCATCGAGTCAACTCACAACCTTATTACCAACTAGCCAACTTCATGCTTCATGAAAATGCATTTATTTTATATCATGCACACTATTTCTAACTATTTTAAATATCTACCCATATTCATAACTTTTAATTATAATAATTAAAGAGTCAAGTCAGGATAATTCTCCAAACCCACCTGACCCAGCTGAACATCAAGTCAAGTCGAATCAAGTTTTTGGGTTTTCAAGTCGACTTGAAGGCAAAAGAAAAGAACTGCAATTTTATGAACGCATCCCATTACGAATGCCAGGAGAGTTGGTAATAAAATGGGCGATTCCTCCCGATCCAACCAATAATTCAAATTCAATTCAGTCATTTTTCAGAATGCCGCCAAAAATACTCATAATAGAAGCTCATCGATGCCAAGAAATTAACAGTATTCCCGTGAATTCATGCAAAACCCCGACAGAAATCAACTGAAGTAAGGCCAGTTAGAATATGAAGAGGAAATAAACAAACCTGAAATGAACTGGAGCGTATGTGCGAAAAACAACCTGGGTCTTGTTAATATTCACATCTCTGCCAATCCAATCAACCAATGTCTCAATCGATCTCTTATAAGCACTTTCAACACTCATCTCCATCTTCACATCATTGCCTATCTGGAAATAACAGCCACTGCCCAAGAAAAAGAACAAATTGAAATTTCAGTAATTGATGTTTGAGCTAAAACAAGATTGCATTTCTATTGGAATTCTAAAATATATATATATTGACGGTCTTGATTTCTCAATACTGCAAAAAATTCAATGCCTTTCTAATAAATAAATTGCTTTAATGGCCTAAATTCCTGCCAATCCACACTGCTCAAATCGTGGGCCCATTGTTGATAGAGTATAGCCTGAGAATGGCATGGATCGAACAAAACAATCGACTTGATGGCCAATCAATGGATGGTTAGGATCATCTGATCAGTATGAATTTTGGCATACAATCCACCCGCAATGCCGATCATAATGTGGTACGGTGGATGAATCACCACCGCGCAGCTGCAATAGCATCCCTTAAATTACCAACAAAAAAAATAGTAGGGCCCTCATGGGCCCACCTATTATCACAAACCACCAGCGGATAGGATGGATACACCATGGGCTGTACATGGCCCTCAAATAACACTGACCTGATTATCACAACCATCAAAAGAAGAACCTGCGAAATAGGTAGTGGGACAAAAATTGTTCAACCGTCCATCTTTAGGCCCTCAATCGGATACGGTTGTGATAATCTAATCAGGGTGATTTTGCGGCCATGCGCAATCCACATATACCTTACTAAGCCAATGGTCCACCTTTATGGCAGACAGCCCCATGTAGGACCCACAGAGAAAAGGGCATTTTAGACTTTTTACAAGCCCATAAAAATTCAGATCTCATGCCACTTTACGTTACCACAGGCATAAGATAAAAACAAGGAAGGAATGAATTGCAACGGCCATCTTTAGTCACGGATTCAAAACCAACGGATCAGCTTTGCTTTCCCACGACCAAACAAAAGACAGCCGTTAAAAGGTTTTCAAAAGAAAGGGACTACATCACACGTGGCCCAACACTTTAAGCTGAACTCACAGGCTCTCGATTCTAACAAGTGGGACCCACTATTCGGTAATCCTACTACCACTATTGTATTCAATCCTAGCCTGAATAGAGGCCCATTTAGGACTATTTTTCAAGGTGGGGAAACAATAAATCAGCGGTCTGGATTGATTTTCCTATGAAGAGATTATTTCTGTAAATGACGAGTGGTCTTGATTCACCAAAGCGTGGGCCCCATTTGTCAAACCGGGAAACACACGAACACCGTGCAAAGCCTCCGCAGGGTAATGGTTCCAACAGAAAATTACGATAATACCCTTGATCTTTCAGGAACGTGAATCACGTGACTTCCTTTCCCAAAACGGAATGATCCGTGCAGCTGGCAGGACCGTAATATGTTAGAGCACACTCTCCACCGTACACCTGGAAGTGAAATGTATGAATCTGGACCGTACATCTAGTCCCAACTATTTTGGATGGAAGATGGTTCGGAAATAGCAACAATCGGATGATTCAAGATATGGTAAGAAACAAATATGGTTGAAAGTAGACATTCCGGAGTGAAAAATGCCGAAAAGGAAATTTTGATGGCTATGATTATCCAATGGGTAATGGATGGCTAGGATCATCTGACCAGGGTAAGTTTAACCATATGGCTCATCCATTCTAGGGTACAATAGATGAACAGTCCAGATCTCATAAAAGTGTGCCATGTGAAAGGAGATTGAGTGCAAAACAAGTAATATATATTAGCCTTTTATATATTAAGGAAGATCTTTAGACCTTCTTACCCATGTCTGAATTCATACCTGGGCCCACCTCTGTCCATGGTGGCCCACTGTATGGGAGAAATTCACCATGAGAATTGTACATGGTCCCGATAACACCTCGATCGGGCGATCGCCACCATTCAATCAAGGGCCCACGAAGTGACGGTAAGATGGTTTTAATCTTACCGTCAATTTTGCACGACCCCACGATTGGATCTTCTCCTATCCAACGGTTCTTGTTAATTCCAAGTGGGTTCACTTTGGCCCATATATGAATTCACAGCACAATAAGGTGGCAAGATCAAAGGTCTACATTTCTCTTGGACAATCACAATTAAAGAGGTAATGTGACCCAGCTTGAAAAGGGTCAAAAGAGATGTTGTTTGTGGATCTGATAACCATATGATCAAAAGTGGGAAGAGGAGCCCACTTCCAAATTGGACAATAAAAAAGTCAAGATAGAGAGCCCACTACCAATGATAAGATTTCCTAATGGTGTTTTCCAACTGGATTTTTTCCTAAAAACAGTCACTTTGCTTTTCCATTTCAAATTCGCCATCAACTCCTTTTCATCCCACTGGCAATACCCGACAACCGCATTGCTGGACCGGATCGGAACGAATCTGACGTTTCTAACCACCCATTCTATCATCAGAAGTCTTGAATCATATGGCTACTATTGTCCAATTGGTGCTGGTTTCAGGGCATGTCAATTTGGCAGTTCATATCATATAAAGTCATTGAATTTTGGAACACATGACCACCCATGCACGAGATCCAAACCGTTTATTAGGCAGGCCATACCTGAAAGTCACAGATCAATTGGACAACCAATAGAACATTCAATCGCCTTCTCGAACCATCCATTCTCTCATCAAAAAATCACAATCAAATGGTTAGGACCGTCCAATTGGTAACAGTTTTTAGCCCATGTCCCATCTGCATCAGGGAGTATTTAATAATCACACTAGCACAAGATCTGAACCATTCATTGGGCAGGCCACACCCGAAAAGTCACCAATCAGACAACCCAAACTGCTTTGACTGAGGGGATTTCTTGAAAAGAAATCGATTGTTGATAGAGCATTGATCAACCTTTCCTTCTAACCACTTAGTCTCTCATCAAAATACGACCAATCAAACGGTTAGGATTGCCCAATCGGTACAGTTTTTGGGCAATAAGCATCAGATGATCAGTTCATATCATTTACTTAGTATCAGAGAATTCAAAAGAGAAAAGGATACATACCCTCTTATTGTCTTCTCATAGTTCCACCAGTGGCCAGTGTTCAAAACCAGCACGTCGGCGTCCCTCCATTGAGCAGAGCTCCAATCCATTACATCCAACTTCAGCGTCATCTTCACCTTTGGTGAGGACCCAGCTGGGGCCCGGCTCTGCAGCACCAGAAATGGAGCTCTGTAGTACTCAATGGTGCAGTTGAAATCCCTGAATTTGAACTGCAAGGACCCTTTATGCTTCGAAATTGGACTGCCGTTCACTTCGTAGATCGAATCTTTATCAGCAACCCCCAAAGAGAGCATGCATAGGAGAGACTCCCACTGATTTCTTCCAATCGAATCGCCCACGAATACCAACCGACGGTTCCGCAGCCTTTCCAGCATCGCCTTTGCATTGAAACTTTATAGGACAGAAATAACAGACAGCACCCAGAATCAGCCTTCGCTGAAAACCGTCAGAAAATGAATGAGCATAGCAGATTGGGTTTTGGGAATGAAGACTAGGGTCTGTTTGGATGATCAACTGAAGTGAATTGAGATAAACCAATGTGGGGTAGACCCCTTTTGAAGTCCATGGAGTTGCAGTTGGGACTTTGGTTGTCATCATAAGTTTAAATGGTATTACTTCCACTTCAGTAAAACTGATTTCTCACAACCTGATTCGTCTAATCATCCAAAATACACCCTATTCCAACAATCAAAAAACAACAACAACAATACAAAGAAAATTCAATGACTTTTGGAAGTAACACTGCAAGGGTTCCAATCAGAGTCCAAAATATCATCCAACATGACTCAGTTTCACCCAAGTCATATCAGTTTCGGAAGGGGCCTGGATGAATAATCAGACTGACATGGGGACCCAAATGATCAAAATGGCGGAAGCCATACCAGTTTCAGTCTCCAAGCAAAAGTCACACTCCTAAACGGCTACCATGTGAAATCTTCGGGTTTTTTCCTCTTCCTATCCCTATTACCAGATCAATTTGTTCTTTTTTCTCTGACAGATGGTCAGAACGTCATCTGGGTTTGAATCCTTTGAAACCATGGTTTTGAATCCAAATAAAAATCAAATAACTTTTCTAAATCAAACAATGAAACAAATTGTAAATTTGGATAATTGGAGAAAAAAAAAAATTTTAAGGTTCTGGAGTACTTTTCTCTGTGTTGGATTTGAAGAAAATGAAAGAAAATGAAAAAATTTATTGCCTTTCTTACAGAATAGTTTCCAATCAGATCCATACAAATTCAAATAAGAGGAGAACATCAGAAACTGCGTACTGAAAAAACCAAAACTGTTGGCTAGGATTTGCAAAATGGTCTCTAGCAAGCAAGATAATCCGATCATTAGAAAACAGAAATCCCCTCGAAATAATCACAAGTCCAAACACTCTCTCTCTCTCTCTCTCTCTCTCTCTCTCTCTCTCTCTCCAAAAACAATTATATTTCTTCCGAATAGATTGAAGATCGATTTTTCACCTGAAAATAGAGGAGAAATCCAGACCTCAAAATTAAAGAACAGATGAATCTTTTCAATCCAAACTTTACAGAAACAATCTCCTTTCAGTGCAGAAAAGTTCTAAACACATCCACAACCTTCACCAATTGAAGAGAAATACAGACATCCATTCCAATAGACACTATTTCTCGAGTGTCTCCAATAAGAACTTACGGACGTTTTTGTAGGCACTATCGAATTGAATCGATCACAACTCCTAGTCTACTAAAGTGGGAAGAACCACACTCTTATTTCCTCAGGCATCCAGATTGAGAATCTGCAGCCTCTGGACTCCAAATTGAAATCCTGTTAGTTTCAAGACGAACTCAGAAAATTAACTGTCATTTGGCAGCTAATTCCTCGTTATAAGCACTAAAAACTTCATTATTTTCCATAATCCGAATTTTCATGATTCAATTCACTTCTCCCTCCCAAAGCCAGCATAAAAAATAATTTTAAAAAAAAAAAAAATTTTAAAAGGTATTGTTACAGAAAACATGTATTTTGACTCATTGAAATGAATGAAATTCAAAGCCACAAAATTACAGATTCTGACAATTCAAAGCCCTTGATTTCACCAATTGAAACACAAAAAAATTCAAAAATAGAAGAGAGAAAAAAACCCCAAAAAACCATTATTTTTTAATAAAATACAAAAAAAAAAAAAAAAAAGAGTCTGACTAGTGCATTCTACTGACGCATCCACATACCCATAAAATACTAACAGAACAACTACAATTCAAGAAAATTATAAGATAAAAATAAGAAATCCAACAGTTCTCAATGCTTTGATCATCATAGCTATTTCATATAGAAATTACCAACAATATACCCGCAAAAATTCAAACCAAGAAAATTAGAATTCAAGAAAATTCAAGGAGAAAAAGAACAACCTCGGCAAATTGCAACGGTTCGGTTGCCACCGCCATTTCGTGTAGAAATCATCAGGCCTTCCGTTCTCCGAGCACCGAAACCCGTCGTCCAAAAACCTGCAATCCTTCGACTGATACAACGGATACCGTTCATCCCAAACCCACTTCCCATCAAACAAATCACAGCCATCCGAGTCCCCTCCGATGAATCCTGACCGTCGCTTCTCCCCTGATTCTGCAAACCCGAACCGGAGCAACTGCTGCGGCTGTGCCCGAATCCGGAAGCCTTTGCGAACTACCTTATAATCCAAGTAAAAGAAACAGCAGAGGAAGCAGAACACAGTCAGGGAGAAGAATCCCAATATCCCCAGTGGCTCCATCAATTTCAGGCGCTTGAGCTTCTTCAAAAGCTCCATTGCAGAAGAGAAGAAAGGTGGGTTCTTTTGTGGGGATTGAGGTGCTGATGGGCTTTTAGTCATTAGGGAAGGAGAAATGGGTATTTCTGCGAATGGGTTTTGGTTGGAAAGAGACTCTGAGGGAGGAAAAGTATGGAATGGGTCTTGGGAAGAGAGTTTGAAGGTTTTAAAGAGATGGATTATTGCTTGTTAAGGAAGTAGAGAATGGGTATGTTTGGAATGGGGATTTGGAAGGTGATTCTGTGGATTTTGGAGTGATGGACGCTCCTGTTTTAAAGAGAATAAACAAGGAAGTTTTAAAGGTCATGGAAATATAGGAATTTTTCTAGTAGTTTGATAGAGAGAGAGAGAGAGAGAGAGAGAGAGAGAGATTGGGATGGGAATTTTAAGAGATTGGGTAAGAGGAATGACAGAAGGCGGCCTGAAAACAATGCTGGCATTCATGGAGAACAGAAATGCTTTCTAAAAAGTCCTTTTTTCCATCTTTTTCTGTTCGAGAGAGAGAGAGAGAGAGAGCTTAAAGGGTGGTTTGGAAGCAAGTTAGCATTCATGGTGCTGAAATCTCCCCCTTTTATTATTTTTTTCTACTTTCTTCCTCCTTGTCATGGTTTTTCTGGAGAGAGAGAGAGAGAGAGAGAGAGAGAGAGGCGCTGTTCTTACACAGGATAGAAACAGTAACTTGCTGTAACTGCTCATTGCTTCTAGTTTAGATACTCTGGCAGAGCGTTACATTTCATACGCATGCAATCCGAAATGGTACACGTGGAATTCAGGTAACTAATTTAAAAAATTCAAATTTCGGAACCCAGCTGTTGTGTTTCAATTAATAAAATAAGATTTACAATGAAAAAAAATGTCACAAAGGGATGTGGGTAGATATCTAGAGATGATTTAATTGAAGAAAGTATTTAACGGTCCACATTCCACTAAAATCATATCAAGTGATCGCAAGTTTTTTCATTCAATCAATTTGATTTTGGATTTTTTATCTATCTATAGTGGGTTCCACATTTTGAGCTGTTTAGTTATATTAGCAGCACGGAAATTTTAAGTGCATGAGTATGAACTAACCAGCTCTGCCAGAGTACTAAATATATGCTTTTCTAACTTTTCTGCAATTTGAACTTGAGATTATTTGATCCTCGGCTCGAGGATGTGTGCAGTGTGCTCGGGTTTTCAGTTTGTGCAATTGGATCCCTTGGTTAAGTCATCCAGACCATTGGTTTGTTGGGTCCTACCATCAGTGAACCATGACTTGAAATTTCCATCGATAGAAAATTCATAATAATTTAATTTCAAGCTTGAAAATAGATCGATCAAGACCAGAAACGCAGCAGTGTCCATTCATCATAACAAGGCCCCAAGAATGATGAGCGGGTAGATCTGTGTGGGGTCCACCGTGATGTATCTATTTATCCATGCGGTCCATCCATTTTCTCATGTAATTTTTATATATAAGCCCAAAAATGAGACAGATCCAGCGGTCAAGTGAACCACACCAAATAGTAATATTGGGATTGCATGTGACCGGTTTGAAGCGTTGGATCAGCCTCATTTTTAAGCTCATACAAAAGAGATGATCTGAGATAAGGGATGGATGGCGTGGATAAACAGATATATCATGGTGGGCTCCCACGCAATGTGTACGTTCGTAGGTAGAGACGGACGGGAGTCGGACGCAATCCGCGTACCTCCCTCCACCAGTCTTGAATTGGGTACTACCCCACCGTCAGCTAAGCTAGAGACGGACGGTCTCGCAGGAGTTCTGTGGGGCCGCTGTGATATATGTGCCTTATCCAAGCCGTACATCCATTTTTAAAGATTATTTTATGATATTATTCCAAAAATTATATAGATCTCAGGCTCGAATGGACCACACCACATGAAACAGCGGTGATAATAATCCTACTGTTGAAACCTTGATAATGCCCACCATAATGTTTATTTTCCATCCAACCTGTTCATAAGTTCACATAGACGTGGATGAACGTAAAACATGAATATCAGCTTCGTCCAAAACTTCTGTGAGCCTAGGGGGTTTTCAGCTGTAGGCATTTAATCTTCACTATTTCCCATGGTGTGGTCCACTAGAGTATTATTTCTGCCTTATTTTTTATACCTATCCTAAAATGATTTTTAATAATGGATAGACGGTGTAGATAAAACACATAAATGACGATGGGCTCCACAGAGCCCTAACATGACCGTCTGTCTCTAGCAAGGTCCCTCTACCAGTAGTAGGTTCTATCGCTTTAAAGTGGGCCCATTTGTAAGATCCAAAAATTTGTGCGTTCATCACTATTTTTAAAATGGTGGTGATGGATATCATCGACGGTTGTTGCCCCCCATAATCAGAAATCCCTACCATCCAAATCACCGCCCCGTTTTATATGGACCCTCCACCTGATAAAACAATTTCAACCATCCAATTTCGAATGGTAAATATGGACTACTGACCACTCTACTCTTCAACAGTCCATTCTAATCTCCAACTAACTGATTGGCTAGGATCATTCGATCCGACTCGTTCTCAGGCAAGCTCCAATCAATAACTGATCCCCCACAATTTGGACGGTGCAGATGATACCGTGGATGAATCACCACCACTAAAAGAAGTGGTGATCACTATCACAGTAGTCTTGAACTAATCTTTTTCCGTAGTGTGGATTTGGAATGAAGTGGATGGGAAGAAATTCCAAAGCAGGGTTTGGTAGTTTTACGTGGGCCGAGAATTCAGGCAAGAGACAGGATTCAAACGTGCATCCATACATGTAAATATTCCCATACAATCGCTGTTTGTAGGACAGGAATCCTCTACCGGACCTGTTGTAGAAAGGGCGTGCAACATCCGAACTCTATGGGTCCCACCATGATTTTATTTTTATTTTTTACATCTATCCCATCCATTTGTTGAGAGACCTCATTTCCACCGTACATTCCGAAATCCGATTGATTCGGATCTCAGTTGGGCCATACACCACGTGAATAAGAATCATCACTAAATTCAATCGGTGAAGCCCACCTCAGTTTCGAATCAAGCTGATTTTTGGGGTTTATCTCCATACTGGTTATACCACCTGATGAACGGATTGGATGGCATATAAACAACACGGTGGCCCCAGGAAGGTTTCTATGGTGGGCCTCCATCCATACATTTCCCTGTGGTGTGGCCCACCTGACTATTGGATCGAGCTGCTTGATGGGATCAGCAATAAAAAGAGGTTTTGCTACTAATGGACGGAGTAGATGTCGTACATACATTACAGGTGTGGGCCTACAGAGGTCGGGTGTTACACGCTCTTCCTACAACGGGTGTTGTAGGGGATTCTTGTCTTCCGTTTGCACGAGAGGAAAAGGAAGCTAGTGGGGCCGATCGTGTTGAAACAAGTTACGGAAATGCGAGTGTGTGGAGATCATTCCGAAAATGCCCTTACTTATCAAAAGATTTTGCAACCATACCCTTGACGATTGACTACAAGGTGGGCCCTACATCACAGTGAGACCTCTCTCGCCCATTAATTTGTAGGTCCACGATTTCAAACTTCCACAAAATAAAACCATGAAAATGTGATGTGGACCGTTCATGTGGAAATAGTCAATGGCCGGCAATCTCATCTCTACAGTCAACATTTTTGTTTTTCATAGTAGACTGGTACTAATTGGACGGTTCTGACCATCCAATCAACAGATTATGAAATTTACAGTCAAAATCATCACTTCCATCAGGAGGATCCTAACCATACATCCATGTGATTAGATGCAGAATGAATCAAAAGCTAAAAGTTTGTTTGATTATCTATTTATCAGACTGGTGAACATTTTTTGGACGGTTAAAAACATCTTATTATTTATTATTTATTTACTTATATCTAATATTATTTATTATTTGTTTACTTATACATAATTGGGTTTGGGCAATCTACTTTTCCAAAGGAGAAATTTCATCACTGCCTTTATTTGTTCTTTGCAAGAAAAGTAGAGAATTGAGAATTGGGGGGCCCACGGGTGTGCCTCTCACATCTAATGCACACCAACATATTTATTAGATAAGCCAAAAATACGGTGGATTCAATCATAAGGTAGGCTAATTTATAATAAATAATATATACCATTCAAATTTTTTTCAACTGAAGTGTGGCCCATTAGATGATTTACTAATGTTTTGTACTTGCTATCACAATGGTGGGGTGCATGTATTAGATGGGTTGGATGTTATAAACATATCACATGGGTTCCTTGAGTCTCAACTTTTTCGCTATGTATAAAGAAAATAATTAGATTATAGGGCATTTTTTTAGCAATTTTCTTTTAAAAATAAAAAAATAAAAGCACCTCTGTTGATTTCAAATCCTCGGGCATTATTTAGTAAAACTTAGATTCATGAGGAGTTTTTATTAAAAATACTTTTATTAATCAGGCTAAAAAAATCCTCAAACCACACCACCCATTTTGGTACACCCATATCGGGCCAATGATGGCTTGTGCTCAGGCTTCTAGTGGGAGCACCTACCCCTTATACTAGAGTTGGGCATTGAGTCGAGTTGGACTGGATTGTGTCCAACTCGACTTGATCCAATTTTTCAAGAACCTAACTCGAATTCGATCCGATCAGAGACTGAGTCCAGAAGGGTTGACTCGATCCAATCCGAATCCTTGCTAGCCTGACTCGAATCGAGTCCGACTTGATCTAGAAAACCGAATCAAGTCGGATCGAGTTGAGTCTGTCCAGTCGATTCGGACTGGACTAAATCAAGATCGGGAGAGGGGGAGAGAAAGGAGGAGATGTGAGAAAGAAGGAGAGAAAGGAGGAGAGAAAGAAGGAGAGGAAAATCGAGAGAGAAAGAGGGAGAGAAAGGAAGAGAGATGGGTGGGTGCGGCACCTCATTCAGGTAGAGAAAGAGGATTTCGTTTGGATGAGGTGGGTAGTAAAAAAGTAAAAATAAAAAATTAAATATTAATTATATAGTACCTGACCGAATCGGATCAGACCGGTCCGGATTGGCCACTGATCCAAACTCGACTCGATGTACGTTAGAATCTGAGTGGACCTACTCAAACCAACCCGATCCTAGCCTTCAATTCGGATCGAGTCGAATTCGTCGGATCGAGTCAGATTCTGCCCACCTCTACCTCTAACACCCTTAGCAAAACCTAATGAATTTAGCATAATTAATCTAGATCACTTTTCAAGTATTTTTCGTTTTTTTTTTTATACACACCCACACCACGTAAGCACTCGATCCCATGATGTTAGTGTTTAAGAGAGTCTATCTACCACTTAGCCACAAATTCAAACCCACTATCCAAGTGTTCAGGAGCACTATAACCTTGAGAAGCTTTGAGAACATGGTTAAAAGACTTGACGACCCATAATTCATTCCACTCAACTTTGAGTCTGCTATCTCGTTCAAATCTTAAAACCAAGCTTTAGACCTCTAAATCATTTCTTTAGACTAAATATTAGAAAGAGAAAAAAAAAATGCATTCTTGAAAAAACAAGGCTCTCTATTTAATAAATATTAGACTTCTTCCTTACGAGGACCCTCATGTGAGGGGTGGAACATGTGTCAGAGAGATTTGAACCATTTATCGGGTAGGTTACACAATAAATCTGCCATAGACCAAAAAATAATGTTTAAATTTGCATAAGAAAAGAGAAAATTTTAGATACAATGGCAGAGTGTGATGGATGATATGTAAGCACTTAAAAGTTGCACACCTGACATACGAGTAATCAAATTGAACTTAAATTTGTGTACCTGACATACAAGTAATCAAATTGAACCATCCAAATTATAATATTATGTGTAGATGTATCATGAACTAAAAATTAAGGTTATTTGATTACCAACTATCAGATTGGTGGACAATTATCGGACAACTATATGAAAAATATCCAACGGTCCTATTTTCACAAACAAGTGTCCTCAAATTAGAGGCTAGGATTGTTCAACCAATCTGATCTGAGTGTGGCTTCGAAACAGTGATATGCACAAACATATTCAGTTTTATTTAAGTTAATATATGGCACGTTTATAATCCTAAGTATTATATAACTCTAAGAAAATGGTCATGAGAAAGGGGGAAAAAAAGTTGAATGGTCCGATCCAAATTCAATTACCTCTGTGGTTCACTTAATCACCCTACTACATTGATTTCTGTTATATGTTCTCTGTGTGCGGTAGCTGGTGTACCTGATGTGTTGAGAATTCATTTTGGTTAAAATCAATAAAAACATTTTTTAAAATAAAAAATTTCAAATATCTTCATTATCCCTCTAAATTCATTTTGAAATTTTATGAAAATATATGTTTTTCGTTTGTCCCATGTCGCTTAGAGATAAAAAATTTCTTGGGTTTATAAATGGTTTTAAGGATGGTTTACTTGGAAAGAGAAGAGGGAGAGCTTAGGGACATGTTTTGGTGCTCTCCGCTAGAGGTGTACACAAACCGAGCTAGCTCAGTTAGCTCACTCAACTCGACTCGAAAAAACTCAATTCGACTTGGTTCGAAGCTAAGTTCAAGCCGAGTCGAGCTGATTTTTTGAGCTTGAAAATGAGTTCGAGCTGGCCCTAGCTTGATTCAACTCGATCAAACCCAGCTTGAATCGAACTCGAATCGAACCTGTTTGGTGACTTGATTACTTTGATATTGATGTTGCTCACCAAGTGTTTGATGAAATGACTCAACGAAGTATGGTTGGTGGCAAGGAAGGTATGTATATGAAACCAATATCCTTTTTTTTCTTGATTTTTATGTTGCTTAGAAGGTGTTTGATAAAATACCTGTAAAACATTGCTGCTATCTTCAATACAGTGAGATTTTGAAGGTACAATTTAGGTGTTTGTGAAAATACTGCACAGGCAAACTTGGCTCAATCTTGGCTCGAACTTGGCTCAAACTGGCCTGAGCTGCTACCGAACCGAGCCGTGCTGGCTAGTCAGGCTGGAGGACCAAGCCGAGCCGAGCTTGAGCTGAGGTTAGCTAGTGGTGGAGCCGAGTTGAGCTGAGGCCATCTCGACTCAGTTCGACTCAATGTACACCCCTACTCTCCACTCCACATGCACGCACTATTGTGCCAGTGAGGGCATGGGAAATGTAGCTGTGAGATTGTAGAGGCGTACTGCGCGCTTTGCGATCGCAACCTCTAAAGTGGATCATTGTCAGTTAGATGGTTGATCATGTTCTCATGGGTCAGCTCAGCCAATAGATGACCTTGTACATTCAATTTCTCACATCATGCAAAACAACAATAGCAGTTTACAGGTATTTCATCAAACACTTGGTAGGCAGTATCAAAATCAAGATATAGAGGTAATTTTATCATGTAAAGTTCTTTTTTATAGTGATTTGTTTCATATCCATACCTTCTTTGCTACCAATTGATCCCACGGAGAATGTATGTACCCATAGGGGTGTACACGAGTCGATCCAAGTCGAACTGGGCTCAACCCGGCCCAGCCCGGTCACCAGCCACACCCAGCCCAAACCCGGCACAGCTCGGTCACCGGGCCAACATGTCCAGCCTGAATTCAGCCCAGTAAGCAATCAAGCGAGTTTCGGACCAATTTCCGGCCCACTCCATTTACAAAGGGATGGACGGCGTTCTCACTTCTCTGTCTTAAATGATTAGAATAAACATTTAGGATATATATATATATATATATATATATATATATATAACGGCCGAGTCAGGCTAGGTCGGCCCAAGTTGGACCAAGTCGAGTCGGGTTTCGGACCGAGTCGGGCCAAACTGGGACAAGTTTGAACTCGGCCCGAACTCATTTCCGGGTCGGGCCGAGTCAAGCGAGTTAACCGAGCTAGCCCGGTTTGTGTATAGCCCTATGTACCCGAAACAATACTTTGTTGAGATATTTCATCAAACACTTGATGAGCAACTTCAATATCAAAATAACCAAGTCATCGAACTGATTTGATCTGAGTTCGATTTGAGTTAAGGTTTGTTCCGAGTCGATTCTAGCTCAGACAAGCTCGAACTCAGCTTGAAATTTTTTCGACTCCAAAATTCAGCTTGACTCGGCTTGAACTTAGTTCCAAACCAAGTCGAATCGAGCTTTTTCGAGTCGAGTCGAGCGAGTTAACCGAGCTAACTTGGTTCGTGTACAGTTCTAATCTAAGCCAATTGGCTTAGAGAAGTATTGCAAAACTGAACAAATTATATTGAGAAAATCCTCAAGACCTCCCACATCTGACCAACGGTCCAAATGGGCTAGCTGGGAATCTAATTCTCGCTGGTAATGTGGCACCACCTGAAATCATTAGGTGGCCCCGTGGCAGCTGAGGTGGCAAAAAAATCCTCAAAAATCATGAAAAAGTATTCACTAATCCAGAAGGTCCAACGCAACTCTTATCACCCAAATGGCCTAAAAACAGCAAAATTTGGCCAAATCATCACTAGTGGGAATTCGATTTCCCGTCAATCTAGTATATAAAAATGTAGCTCATTTCTTTCATTTCACATGGTTTTCTAAGCTTCATTATGCTTAGAGAGTATGAGAAGCGAGCTCAAGAGAGAAGTATGCTCAAGCGAGGGATACGTTCGGAGAGGCTCAGCTAAAAAATTTCTGCCACATCGGAAGGCTACTAGCTACAATAAAGTTTTGTTCTTTTATAAGGTAGGGTTAGAATTAGGAACACTCGACCATCTCATTTCTTAAAAGAGTGTCTAGTTTTTCTCCTCTTTTTTGTTCTAACATTTTCACAAGTTCATGTTGTCAGACTTTTAAAGTCTTCAATGTTTGGGGCTGCTCGACCAATCGAGAGGCTGGCTCGACTGGTCGAGGGTCCGCTCGACCGGTCGAGCACCACTCGACTCAAAGTCTAGGGTGCTACTTATTTGGGTGTCTGGGGCACTCGACCGGTCGAGGCCTTGACTCGACTAATTAAGGTTACACAGATTCTTGGGCAGATTTGGTGCGGACTGCGTAAATTTGAGGTGGTTTCGCAAGAATGCGAAATGGAAGTTGCCTAAACTATAAATACGGGTCCCTAAGGCTGTTCTAAAGTATTCTAAAGTTTTTTAAAAGTTTTCTACGGGTTCCTAAAAAGGTTTTAGAGTTTCTAAAGGGTGTAGCAAGGGTGAGATTCGGGTTGTTCGAATCGGGTAAGTCCTCTCTCTTTGTAATTGTTGTTTTCATAGTAAAGATTTGTTGCTTCGTGCCATGTTTTTTCCTGCAATGGTTTTCCACGTTAAATCTGTGTGTTCTCTTGTTTGCTTGGAGCCATTGGATTGCTATCCTAGATTTAGATCTGTGTGATTCCGCAGCCCAAATCCCCAACAAGTGGTATCACAGCAATCATTAGGACACAGATCTGAATCTGAGGGATTAGTAATAATGGTAAGCACCAGGTATGATATTGAGAAGTACTCAGGTAAAAATAATTTTGAGTTATGGAAGATCAAGATGATGAATTCCTTAATCAAGCAAGGCGAAGATGGTGCTCTTGAGGAACGAAAGTCTACTATGACTGATGATGAATGGAATACTCTTGATAAGAAGGCTTTATCATCGATCCGTTTATGTCTCACGGATGAGGTTCTATACAATGTCATGAGGGAGAAAACTGCGACGAAATTATCGGTGAAGTTAAAGGATATTTATGCGAAAAATTCCTCTGAAAATCGCCTGCACTTGAAGCAACAGTGGTATAATTTCAAGATGGCAGAGGGTGGAGATCTGGAGGCTCACATCAGTAACTTTAATAAATTAGTTTGCAGATTTCTGGATATGGAGGAAGTGATGAAAGATGAAGAACAAGCATGTATGTTGCTAAATTCTCTTCCGGCGTCTTATGAGTCATTCAAGGACACAATGTGCTCCACGAATAAAACCCTGAGTGTCAACACTGTTATCGCAGCACTTCAAGGAAAGGCTATGAGAAAGTTTAACGTCGACATGGGGATATCTTCTGATGCACTGGTTACAAGGGATAGGAATTCTGAACAAGGTACAGATTCTTCAGGTTCTAGATCCAAATCCAATGGCAAGGGCAAGGGAAAGGTAAAGTGCTGGAACTGTGAAAAGGAATAACATGTGAAGAAGAATTGTACAAATCCTAAATCAAAGAAGGAAAATTTTGAGGCTTTATATAGGAAAGTCAATGTTGTCACGTCAGATGGATCGAGAAGATGTGATGGTGATGTTTTGTCTACTTCTACGATCAGGCGGTCATACGATGATCGTAAGGACGAGTGGATTCTAGACATAGGGCCATCTCTTCACATAACTTCTCATCGGAGTTGGTTCACCAGTTACAGGGAGTGCGATGGTGGACAGGTATTTATGGGCAATGGACGTGCCTATAATATTGTGGCTGTTAGTACGGTGTGTATCAAGATGTTTGATGGGGTGGAGCATACCTTGACTGATGTCAGGCACATTCCTGATTTGAAGTAAAATCTGATTTCTCTTAATGTGCTTGAGGTAAAAGGTTGCAAGTACACATGTATTGATGGTGCTCTTAAGGTATCTAAGAGGGCACGAGTAATCATGAACGCGCAACAACTCGATAACATGTACAGGTTAATCGGGAGGACTTCAAAAGTTGGAGCTGCAGTTGCTATAGCAGATTCCACCTCTACACGTGTGTGGCATGTTGAGCATGACCACATGAGTGGGTAGGGTAGGAAGGCTGAGACGGGCGTACAGGGATACAAAGCAGGTGGAGCAACTACCTGTGAGTAAAATCACACGGCATGATCGTAGGATATCGGGGAGGTACATGAACTACTCCAATATCGCAGGAGGATCCGTCTTCTATTCTGATGGCTCTAGGTGAGCTTGGTGCTGAGAAGTGGAAGGTGACTATGGGCGATATGATGGACTCGTTGTACCAGACCAACACATGGGAGCGGGTGGAGCTTCCAGTGGACCGGAGAGCAGTTGGATGCAGGTGGATCTTCAGGAGGATACAACATATATACAGAGCGAGGTTAGTGGCAATGTGTTATGCTCAGAGAGAAGGTATCGACTTCTTACAGATATTCGCGCCAACGGTATAGCGGGCGTCTATTAGATCCGTGATTGGCATTGGTTGGCCAATGTGATATTAAGCTAGAAGGATGGGTGTGGAGTTTGCACTTCTGCAAGGGAAATTGGAAGAGCAGATCTACATGAAGCAACCAGAGCGGTTCAAAATTTAAAGAGGTTAAGAAAAGACTTTGCAGGAGGTCGTGATACGACCTGCCGCCTAGGCAAGTGGTTTGATTCATTCATGGTGAGTCAAGAATTGATGACATGTAGATTGTCAATTATGACATGTCTGAAATCAATGTACTGAAGACTCGGTTAAGTGGAACATTCAGGATGAAGGATCGAGGACCGCAAAGATGGTTCTCGGCATTGAAATTGGAAGAAGAGTAGGCTTTGGTTATCTTAAGCAGAATACCTTGGGTAGGTATTGATCAAAGAGGTGATAAACCATGTAAAGCCGAAGAGCGTTCCCTACGCGCCTCTCCTCAAGTTTTTCTCAGGGCATGTCCCAAAACAAATGAGGAAAAGCAGGATATCTCATGAGCCTTATTCGAATGTGGTTAGCAGTGTATGTTATGGTCTAAATTAGACTGGCTATTTCACAGGCTATTAGCAAGTACCCTGACAAGCAACATTAGGTAGCGGTGAGATGGTAAGCAAACTACGTCTTTCTTTATGAGAAGACAGGAGCAAAGGTAGTTAGGCATATAAATTTTGATCCGGCAGACATACTCACCTAGATCGTTTGTGCAGAGAAGTTCAAGTTCTGTGCAACTTTTCTGAGCTTGGCGATGGTGGAAAAGAAAGATGGAGTATGCACAGGAAGCTATGATGCAGAGATAAGAGAAGAGGGCAACAAGATATACAATTGAAGATTGAAGACTTTGTAGAGATTGTTGTTAGACTTTTAAAATCTTTAATGTTTAGGGCTGCTCAACCAGTCGAAAGGCTGGCTCGACTAGTCAATAGTCCACTCGACTCAAAGTCTAACCTGCTACTTATTTGGATGTCCAAGGCACTCGACCGGTCGAGGGGATGGCTCGACCAGTTGAGGGGGTCCCTCGACCAATCAAGGCATCAGCTCGACTAGACAAGGTTACGCAGATTCTTGCGCGAATTTGGTGCAGACTACGTAAATTTGAGGTGGTTTTGTAATGGTGCGAAAGAGAAGTTGTTTAAACTATAAATAGGGGTCCCTACGGCTATTCTAAAGTATTCTAAGGCTTTCTGAATGTTTTCTAAGGGTTTCTAAAAGGGTTTTAGGGTTTCTAAAGGATATAGCAAGGGTGAGATTCGAAGGTGTTCGAATCGGGTAAGTCCCCTCTCTTTGTAATTGATGCTTTCATAGTGAAGATCCATCACTTTGTGCTGTGGTTTTTTTCCCGCAAAGGTTTTTCACATTAAATCTGTGTGTTCTCTTGTTTGCTTAAAGCCATTGGATTGCTATCCTAGATCTAGATTTGTGTAATACCACGGCCCAAATCTCCAAAAGTTCACATCAACATTCCACACATAATATCTTACTTCTATTTTCTCATTCACTTTCTTCATCTTTTTTTACTCCAACATTTATCCACTTGAACCATAGATGTTGCCCTTTTTAAAAAGCCCATAGATCTCTGAAAAAAAAAATTCAAAATACTGTAAAATGGATATCACACCCTCTGAGGATGGAAAATGGTGTCTGATCTTTTTCTTTTTCGTCACCAAAGCCTTTAAAATATTTAATCCTAAACTAAGCATATGAGTTACTAGTGTCAATGAATTTCATAATTTCTTAACCTTCAACTCTACGGTTTGGAGGCGGCGATAGATTATTTTTCCGAGTCAACACCATACCCAACAAGGCGACGCATTTATTCCAGAGAGGATGCAAGGTTGCGTAGGAGCATTCACAGTATCTTAAAGTGTAACTGATAGACTTAAGTAAACGTACACAAGAATGAAACACTAGGTTGGTAGGTCTTATAATTGTACGACTCATTTTATTTATGTACGACTCCTTATTTTATTTCTAGCTGCCGATTTCATTGACTGATAGCATGTAATGACTGGTATGACCCACATCCACGGTTTTTAATAAATTTCAACACTTTGTTTTTGGGGGCATGCCTGAAGAAAAGGGGAAAAATTCCGTCCACACAAAATAGAATTTGTCCATAATCTTTCAACATTTATGGTTCAAATCACCACTTCACATTTGTAATATCTGCTTTTAGATTGTAGGAAATTATTTTCAACTAATTAAAGAAATGGCATTGATGAATAAATCTCTTTAAATGTTTTAGTGCCTCAGTCTCACCACCGTATGTGTTATATCCATTCCATTCATCCTTTTCACCTCCTAATTTTAGTGCATGAGCTCAAATTTTGAGGGAGATCCAAAGTTCAAGTGGACCATACCATGGGAAAAGGCATGGATTAAGCGCCCACTCTTAGAAAATTATTGGAATACATGATGTATGTGTTTTATCCATTCCGTCCATCCATTTTGCCAACTCATTTTAATGCATGATCCTAAACATGAGGCAGATCTAAATCTCGAGTGGACCACGAAACAGGAAACGGTGCTGATTGAACGCCCACCGTTAAAAGGTTCTTGGGGCCCACAAAAGATTAGAACCAAGCTGATATTTGGCTTTTGATCTGGATCTGTTTGACCTTATCAATTGTTGGATGGCAAATAAATATTACAGTGTGCCTCAGGAAATGTTTAACCGTGGCCGTTCAATCACCACCGTTAGCTATGGTATGGTCCACCTGAGATTTGGATCTGCCTATGCGTTTGCCCTGAAATAAGCTGGCAAAATAGATAGACAGCGTGGATCGCAGATGCGGCTTCCGTGGATCCCCGGATCCACCCAGATCGGTGGATCCCTAACAGGGAACCCACTGTGATGTATATGCCTTACATCCACGCCGTCCATCCATTTTGACAGTTCAGTTTAGGACATAATCTCAAAAGTAAAGTAGATCCAAATCTTCGGTGCGCCACACCACAAGAAGTAGTGGTGATTGAATGAATACCCACCATTAAAATTTTCTTAGGGCTACTAGAATGTTTCTTTTCCATCTTACCTGTTGATAAGGTCACAGGAACCAGGATGTAGGGAGCTCACAAGTATATCTTAATACAAAAATTTTGTGGCTCATAAGAAGTTTTTAATGATTAATGACTACTGATTCCACCTTAGATTTGGATCTTGTGATCTCTGTGTCTTATACACGCCTTTCATCCATTTTTTCATCTCTTTTTAGGTCATGAGCTAAAATTGGAAGCATGTAAAGTGATCAAGCGGACCACACTATAGGAGACATTAGTAATTCAATAACTATCGTTGAAAACTTTTTGGGTCGCAAGGGATTTGAATCAAGCTGATATTTGTGTTTTCCTTTCTTCCATGTATGTATCCTTATGAATAACTTTGGATAACAAATAAACATTACATGTGTCCTTAATTATGAATAACTTTGGATAACAAATAAACATCACCATATACCCTACAAAGGTTTCAAAGGTGGACATCATTATCTTTACTATTTCCTACCGTGAGGTCCACTTAAGCTTTGTATATGCTTGGATTTTGGGCTAATGGCCTCAAATGAGCTTTAAAAAAAAGGAATGGATGGCATGGATATGATAAATACATCAAAATTAGCCTCATTGAGTTTACTCAATGACTCGGTATGAAATCTGCATATGAAAGGGGTCACCATTGAATCCCGAGTAGGTTATTAATTATAATATGGTCAAGATGATAAACCCAACATATGAAGTTATTATTATTTTAGTCCTTTAGACACTTTGACTTTTTCCAAGACTAAAATGCTCCTATGTCAATTACCCTCCCGAATGGTGGTAGATTTTCGTGGAAATCGAGAGAGAACCTTTTGACAATAGGAGTAGGCCCCATTAAATCAATAATTGTGGCCACCCCTCGCTCATTCTAATCCATTCACTTTTATCGGACAACCATAAACCCAAAGCAGAGTCATTCCAAAAAAAAAAAAAAAAATTTGGAGATGTGTATGGCCCACAATTGCATAACATTACGCGTTAATTTCAAATGGTCTCCTCCGTTGTGGTACATCTTTAACGAGTTTTTTCTCTCAAACTTGAGCAAATGATATGAAATTAAAACTTATTTCATATGGACAGCTTGGATATGCTCCAAGACGATCCAATGGGCCCCACATAAGATGTGTGATATGTTCAATATGTGAGTCCCTTGTACGGGAAAGGCCATTTGGTTTTTTTTTTTCTCTCTCTCTTCTTCCTTGTTTTTTTATGAGAGGGGATTATTTGGCCATTAAAATTATTGTCACCTCCGTGAGACCCCACTCCAGCGAGCTTCTTACATCATTCCCTCAATTCCAGTGAGCTTCTAAGTGCTTTTTTGCCACACTCTCTGACGCAAAAGCTATAACAGCCAAAGGTAGGTTTAAGTTAGGATAATTATGGCTTTTGTATATTGTTTTTATTAATGGGTGGTGAGAGTTTGTAAAAGGAAGGATGTGATGGTTCCCTTTATAATGATTTTTATTTTTATTTTCTTAGCAGTATAAATGGTAAGAGTTTGTGAAATGAGTGAATTTTGTAATTGATAAATTTTATAATGGAAGAATATTGTTCAATGAGAAGAATTGAAATATATATATATATATATATATATATATATATATATATATATATATATATATATATATATATATATATTATAATGGATAAATATGATGAATGTTATAGTGGAATAACGTTGAAATGGAAGAACGGTCATAGCTTTCATAATTTACTATCGATTGCAGATCTCGTGAAAATGGTCATAACTCACTTATTACATATTCGATTTAGGCAATTGTATATTCGCTGGAAAGGTAATTTGATGAACTTTTAAATGAATTTAGAATCACTTTATTTTGACACTATTTGATTACCCATAAGTTGGACCAAAGTTCATCATGACATTTATTCCCAAATGAGATATCCAAATAGATAAACTTTGGGCTCACTTTTGGGTAATCAAATGGTATACAAATGAGATCATTCTATATCTCTTTAAAATTTTATCAAATTATATTTCCAACAAATATGAAATCAGACATATAATGAGGAAATTATGACCGTTTTCGTGGGATCAACGATCCATAGTGAGTATCGACGACTCATAGTAACTATGAACCCACTTTTAAGAAATCAAATGGTGTATAAATAAGTTGATTTTAATTCATTTGAAAGTTCATCATATTACCTTTCTAACGAGTATAAGATTGTCTAAATTGAACTTGTAATGAAGAAATTATGACCGTTTTCGTCGGATCGGCGATCCACAGTGCGTATAGTGCATATTGGTAATCCACAGTGAGGATCGTCAATTTTTACTGCGAATTACCGACATTCACTGTGGATCACTGACATTTAATGAAGATCATCGATATTAATTGTGGTTCATCAATACTCAAATCGAATCGCCGATACTTACTATGGATTGACGATACGCACTATGGATCGTCGATCCAACAAAAATAGTCATAACTCCCTTGTTACATGGATGATTTGTTGGAAATGTAATTTAATAAAATTTCAAATGGTGTAAAATCACCTCATTTAAATACTATTTGATTACTCAAAATGGGCTCAAAGTTATTATGGGTCATATGGAGCTTCGCCAAAGGTTGGCTTGAGTTTTTATCATCGCGGAAGAGTGTAGTGTTGGTCCATACAACTATTAACCATCGAAGAGGCTTCAACTCTTCTCGTGGTCTCAATTTTTAGAGGAAAAAGAAGAAAAGGCCAAACAGACTTCCTACGCAAGGGCCTTACATTTTGATCCTACATAAAATCCTATGTGAGGCACATTAGTTTGTCTTGAAACAAATCTAGCCCGGCCACATGAAATATATTTAAATTGCATGCCATTTGTTAAAGTTTGAGAGAAAAAATCATTATGGATAGATTATACCAAAAGAAAAATTTTAAAATTAACATTCAATATTAATGTAATTACGGGTAAAATAGATCTTTTTTTTTTTTATCAACATTAAGGTGGGTTAACGGCTGCCCGGTAAAAGTGAATGAATCAAATATGATGAAAGGTGGCCGCAATTATTAATTCAGTGACCCATTTTCAAAATGAAATCTCTACTTCTATTTCTAGGAAAAGCTACCGGCTTGCGTTGGAGTATTTTCTTTCTTTTAAAACTTCAAATAATGCTTGAATAGCTAAAATGACAATGACTTCAATATGCTAATCTAGTCACGTTAGTACCCAATCCCTCGTCACGTAACTACCCAATCCCAATCCGACTGATTCCGCCGTTTGTGCCGCTTCAACGCGCTTAGCATTTGCACGCGGCAAAGAAAATGCAAACACGGCATGGTATGGTAGAATCGTCTTTATCATAATAAGATAGAGCTTCTTTCCAATATACACGTGTGCTTGGGAAGATGGTGGGCCTGGATATTTTATCAATAACAAAATGTTGCTAATAAGACTATGGTGGCCATTAATTTTTATCATCTTTCTCTTTAATGTCACCATTTAAGCTTTTTTGTTCATCCATCGTTTGAATGGATACTCAGAAGAATCTATGTTCGATGGTTCTTTCACTCAATGGACGGTTGTGATTCAGTATCTACTTTTCCAAGTTTACTGTGAAAAGGAGAGTTCTATGGTATTTTGATGGGGATGTATCTACAATAACATTTTACGCGTTTTGTGGGAAACGGATTGGCTGGTGTACCACACACCATACGTGTCGTGGGAAGACTCCTCAAGCTCCGAGCTGTACGAACGGTTCAAAGGAGATCAAAGTTACATGGGCCCCACAGTGATGTATTTATTATATCCACACTGTTCATCCATTTGTTTAGATCATTTTAGAGCATGAGTCAGAAAATAATTCATATCCAAATCTTAAGTGGACCACAACATGAGACTATGATTCTGACCGTTAAAACATTTGAAGGGCCCACTATAACGTTTATTTTCCATCCAATATGTTAATAAAGTTGGATGAAGAGGAAAAACAAATATCATATTGATCCAAAACTTTTGTGAACCCAAAAGGGTTTCAATGGTAGACGTTCAATCCCCCAGTTCTTTTTTCAGTGTGGTCCAATTAGTCTTTGGATCTATCTTATTTTTCTGTTTAACCCTTATGATGAGATATAAAAATGGACGGACAGTTTGGATATAACACATACCTCATTATGGGACCCACAGAACTTGGTGACGTCAACACATCAGCCAGGTCGGTGGTGTGTGGTGCATCAGCCAATCCGCTTCCCGTTTTGTGGGGTGGCTGGCGCGTCCCATCGGTCGGGATTTGCGCGGGCACCCAAAAAATGAAACGTACAGCCTCCCTCTACCGTACATTTGACAAGGGATATGGTGGATCTATACCGTTCATCAAGTACAAACTACTGTGGATGAACCACATATAGAATATAAATGGACTGGATGATTCTCCGATAGTGAAAAACAAAGTTAATTAACGGCTATTTGTTCATTAGAAAAAGTAAAGAAATTGATGTTTTCATCCGTTGTGTTTTTGAAACATGAACCATCTGTTGAAGAACTCATAGCTGGACGGTCCTGATCCAACATCCCACGTGGCACTTGTTCGGTCGAACAGTCACCATCCATCGCACAGCCGGCTCAATCGTTTTATTTGCCGTGTAACCGTGTTTTGGAAATGTTAATATTGACTCGCTAATCTCCATCACAGAGTACACGTGGCATACGTGTGCAGTACGCTGGTGGGCCACATGTGGATAGGCTGCAGGCGAAAATGGAAGTGAATGGAGAAATCGGATTACGTAGTGAGTTACTCAGTAAGCTCTTATCGTACTGAATAAACACAGTTGGGCCTACTGTAAATTTATGTAGTTTATCCACACCTTCCATCCGTTTTTCCATCTCATTTTAGTCGTTGACTCAAAAATGAAGCTTACATAAATATCAAGTGGACCATATCACAGGAAACAGTGGAAATAATGATTTCCACCGTTGAAACCTTTCTATGCCCCTACAGTGATGTTTATCTGTCATCCAAACTGTTCATAAGATCAAATAAACATGGATGAAAGGAAAAACCAAATATAATCTTGATCCAAAACTTCTGTTTTGCCTTGTGTGTTTTGCCTTTGGATGTGGACGAGGACACGGATTCCCTGTGAAAGAGCAAGTTCACTGTAATGTTTGTGAGAAATCCAACTCGTCCATCCATTTTATGAGCTCATTTTTGGACTTTCCATTAAAAATGAGTTAGATCCAAAACTTAAATGGACCACACGAGAGGAAACAGTGGAAATTCAGCTACCACCGTTGAAATATTCATGTGACCACGAGAGATTCGTATAAGGATAATTTTTTGGGTGTTTTAACTTCAATCTAGTGCTAACGACCTTATAAACGGTTTGGATGGCATATAAACATCAAGGTGGAGCCTCGAAAGGTTTCAACGGTAAAAAATTCTTTCCCCAATTTTTCCTCTAGTGTGGCCTACTTGAGTTTTTGATCTGCCTCAGTTTTTTTGGTACACCTTAATATAATCTCTCAAAATGTATAGACAGAATGGATTTATCAAAAACATTACAGTGGACCCCACCTAGCATCCCAGTGCACAGGAACTTTCTGCGAAAGGTTTCGCATGAAAACCGCGTCGTGTGGATGGCTGCTCTGCCGGTTCTTTCTCAGGAGTCGCTTCCTGCTCTGTGGTCCACCTGAGATTTACATCTAACTCATTTTTGGGATCAAAGGGGATTGGAATGATGGCTACAGCATTCCAATCTCCTCTACTTTTCTAATATCGCCTATCAAACCGGTAGCCCACTAGAAGAACCGTTACGATCACGGGAACTATTTGCCACGTGTACCATGATAGAGAGGGAGCGGATTAGGTGTGACGCGGGTAACACGTTAGTGAGGGTTGACCGGGCGCGGATTAGCTACTGACAGGTTGAGTAGGGAGACTTGCTACTGAAGTGACGTCACCTAGTTCCGTGGGGCCCACTATGATGTATGTTTTGTATCCACACGGTCCATCCATTTGGAAAGATGATTTAATGGTATGAGCCAGAGAATGAGTTAGATCCAAAGCTCCAGTTGATCTCACCACAGAAAACAGTGGGCAGAGTGATGCCCACCATTAAAAACTTCCAAGGGTGACAAAAGTTTTCGATCAAGTTGATATTTATTTTTTCCCTTATTTCATGCCTTTTTTAACTTATGAACGGTGTGGATCTGAAATAAACATCATGTTGGACCTTAGGAAGGTTTCAACGGTGGGCATCACTCTGCCCACCGTGGTGGGATCCACTACTGATTTGGATCTGTCTCAATTTTTGGTTCATAGCCTAAAATGATCTTTCAAAATGGATGGATGGTGTGAATACAACTAATACATCATGGCGGGCCCCACAAAAATTGGTGACGTCACTTCAGTAGTGAGTCTCCCTACTCAACCTCTCAGTAGCTAATCCGCGTCCGTGTTGCCCTGACCATGGGGCCCACCTTCATTAACATTTCCTGTATCACGCCCGTCCATCAGATTTTTTTCAACTTATTTTAAGTCGTGGCCCCGAACACATCCAAATCGGAAGTGGAACACACAGTTAGGGATTGAATGGCCACCATTAAAAACTCCTTGGGAGCTACAAAAGTTTGGACCAGGCGGATATTTGGGTTTCCCTTCATCGAGATCCGTGTGACCTTATCAACAGGTTGGATGGTGTTCAATGACCACTGTGGTGTGATCCACTTAATATTTGAACCTGCTTCATTTTTTGACCAGACCATAAATTTGAGCCATAAAACAACTGATGGACGGCGTGGATATAAAACGTATACTTCATGGTGAGTCCCGCGGTCAGGGCAACACCCACGAACGTGTTACGTGGGTCACACCTAATCCGTTCCCGCGATGGAGATGCTCAAAACTTAAATGCAGCCACGTGTGCAGAGGTATTACAGACGCGGATTGGATACTGACAAGGTCAGTAGCCAACGTCACCAAGCTCTGTGGACCCCACCACGATGCATGTGTTGTATCCATACCGTCCAACCATTTTTAGAGATCTTTTTATTGCATTAAGTAGAGAATGAGATAGATCTAAAGTTCAAGTAGGCCCCACCATAGAAAATAGTGGGGACAGTGATATCCACCGTTCAAAACTTCTTGGGGGCCAGAGAAGTTTCCGATGAAGCTGATATTTTTGTTTTCACTTCATCTATCTCTATGTTAACTTATGAATAGGATGGATCTCAAAAATACATCACTGTGGCCCCTATAAATGTTTCAACGGTGGGTGTGACAGCTCCCACTGTTTTCTGTGTGGGTCCACTTGAACTTTAGATCTACGTAGTTCTCTTTGTAATGCCATGAAACGATCCCTACAAAGGGTATGGATACAACACATGCTTCATGGTGGGGTCCACAGAGCTTGGGGACGTCACTTCAGTAGGGATTTGGCTACCGACATTGACAGTATCCAATCCGCTTCCGAGGTATTACTGTATTTTCTGGGAAGGACCTGCTACTAGCCAATGGCCAGTGGTCGGTTCTTTGTGGGCCACACCATGATGTATGTATTCCATCCATGCCGTCCACCCATTAATCCAGATCATTTTATGGTATGAGCCCGAAAAATAGGTTGATCCAAATCTCAAGTGGACCGCATGGTGTTGATTGAATGCCCACCATTAAAAACTTCTTGGGCCACAAACAAAAGTTTTGGATCAAGCTGATATATATTTTTTCCCTTCATACAAGTCTGTATGACCTAATTAACAGGTTAAATGTCAAATAACCATTACAGTGAGCCCTATAAGGTTTTTAATGGTGGACATTCAATCACTATTGTTTTCCTATGGTGTGGTCCACCTGAGATTTACATCTAATTCATTTTTGGGATCAAAGCCCAAAATTATATTTCAAAATGGATGGACGGTGTGGATAAAATACATACATCATAGTGGGGTCCACATAGCACCAACCACTAGCCACCTGGTTGGCGGTGGCGTAAGTGGCTAAGCCATGTCTGTATTTTCTATCCTATTTGTTGAGAGTAGGGGTGCACATGAACCGAGCTAGCTCAATTAGCTTGCTTGACTCGACTCAAAAAAGCTCAATTCGACTTGGTTCGAAGTTAAGTTCGAGCCGAGCTGAGTTGAATTTTTTAGCTCAAAAATGAGTTCGAGTCGAGTTTGAACTGGCCCCAACTTGACTCGACTCGGATCGAACCCAACTCGACTCGAACTCGAATCAAACTAGTTCGGTGACTCGGTTACTTTGATATTGATGTTGCTCACTAAGTGTTTGATGAAATGACTCAACGAAGTGTGACTGGTGGTGTAACAACCCGTCCAACCAGTACAGTGTCATGGGGCGTCCACGTAAGATTTTTCACAGGACCGATCGTCCCAGAGGTACTATAAGCTAATTAACCCAGGATTAACCCATTTGAATAAACCAGACAGGCCATGATAAGACCAAGTGCGGGCCGCCAAGCCGGATGACCATTTACACTGAGCTACAGCCCGTGCGAGCTGTACCGCGACGCGGGAAGGTCAGAAAAATCTAAAAATTAAGGGAATCATAGAGCTCACTAGGCTTGTGGACCGTCGCGGACCGCAGACCCAGCGGACACCCAGAAGTGGGATCTGGCACTGACTAAATGCACCCCACCAATGCCAGGACCAAAATCTGGTACTTGCAAATGAAGCCGAGATACCAGGCTATCCAACCATCGGATCTCCTCCATATTTACGGTGGAGGTCTAATGGATTTTCCTATACCCGTTCACCAACTCGGGGACCCGATCGTGGAACGGTGACCGTCGATCACAAATCGGACCCGTACGACCAAACCCCAGGTCCGATCGTCCCCAAATTTTGCATGGCCCTTCATCGGGCCATGAAGCCTCTGTCCTAGAGATTTCATAGCCAGATGGCCATCGGAACCACTCCAATCACCAAAAGGGACCCCTCAGGGCCGTTTAAAGGTCAGAACCGTTGACTCAAACCCCACAACCGTCCATCCGTTTGTTCCCAAATTTTACACGGGCCCTAATCGGGCCATAGGGTACCTACCCACCAAATTTGGTGGCCAAAGGAGCATTAGGGCCACACCAACCCCAAAAATGATCCCTAGTAGGCTAATTTGGGAATTTGAGGAAACTTGGGGCCAAGGGGCCCAAGTCTAGAGAATAAACCCTAGCTCCCATAACTCTCTCCCAATTCCTACAACCACCAAGAGAGAAAGAGAGTAAAGGAGAGTGAAGAGGAGGAAAGAGAGAAGGAGGAGATCCAAGGTGGACCCTAGATCAAGGTGGGGCCCCAAGAAAGCCAACCCTTCTAACTCTTTGCCTCTCTTACAAGGAGAAACTCTCCTCCTTGACTTCAACAACCAACCGTGGGTTGCCTAGGTAAGGTTTTCACCCATTCTTCGTAAAATCTATGTAGGAAGGTGGGTTTGGATTGAAATTCTAACATGCAAGAGCTTGGTTTAGGGATTCCGACCGATCGACCCGAAAGCCCTCTTTCCTAGGGCGTTTCCCGAATCTCCAACGAACCATAGGTGCGGACTATTACTCCTAGGTGGTCTAGCACCAATTTCATTATGAGTTTAATGATTTTGATTGCTTGGTTAATGTTTTTAGAGAATATAGAGAAAAACCTAGGAGTTTATGCTTATTTGAGTGGTGTGGAATTGTATGTTTTATTTGATTTCCTCACATGATGTTGTTCTCGTTTCTTACATGACTTGGTGCAAATTTGATGATTACTTGTTGATGTCTTGTTGGTTTGCTCATATGATAATGCCCTATAGCATGCATGCCTTAATTATTTCTTGTATAATTTGTTTTCCATGAGTTGTAGGAAGTGAGCAACTTCCACACTAACATACACGACATGCATGCACCATTACTCATAAATCGTGATAGCTTGCTTATTAGATGAATTTGAATTGTATGTTGAGGTGTGAGAACGTGATGATGATTTTGCTAGTTGATAACCCTGTCTGTTGACATGTTGTGGACCACTATCCAAACCCTAGGGTTGGTCAAGAAAATAAGGAGAGTTGAGGCGGTCCCGTTGGTAGTACCGCCTTGAGGCTAAACCCGTGGATTTGGGCGAGTGCGTGTGGGCGACAGTAGTTGGACTACATGGGTTGCTTGCACCCGATGTTGTTCCGCCATGCACTCGCCTGGACTCGTGCGGTCTAGCCTACTGTCTGACCAACCATGATTGTTAACCCTGTCTGCTTACACTTGTATGGAACCTGGGACACCCTACAACCGTTGTAGCTCATCAATAACCCACTGAAAAATGGTCCACAGCCTCGTGAGCTGGGCATGGAGGAATGGGACACTGTGTCCGAGCTATCAGCCTACGCTGGGGTGACGCGCCTCCCCGTAGTGACCGCGAGCGACCTCACATTCAGCACCCCCATGTGCTTGAAGTCATGGATGGGGGAAACCCGACGGGGTCAAGGATCGTGGGGTCTCGGCCTCACGCACTGGGGGGCCTTGGCCTCGCAACTAGTTCAGGGCATATGATATGTAGGCTGTAGCAGATTCCCAAATCTGCTAGATGAATGGACTTAACTAATAACTCGGCTAACACAATCGCATCGCATCGCACTAGTTAGGGTAGCGACTTGTCAGTCGAGGTCGCACTAAAGGAGTGTTGGCATTGGCGATCGTTAGATGTTGTCGCACGAGGGAGTGTTGTGGTGAGGGCATGCATCATGTCATGCTGCATACATACGCATTAATAAGATTACTTAGATGTATGTGATTGTCTGCTTTTCATTAAGACCATATTAAAATTGATGCATATAATAACTTGAGATTAATAGCCCCCACTGAGTTGATCACTCACTCCCACTCTGGGACGGTGTTTTAAAACACCAACCAGACTCATTCATAGATGCAGGTGACTCGAGACTGGAGGAGCCTGGCGAGGCGAGCTTGGACAAGAAGGACGAGCTATCATACTTCCAGCTGATGGAGGGTTCTCCGCCTGCTTGATCGGCGGGATTGGGATGGCTGGGCGGTGGGTTCAGCCTCATTCTTTTGGAACATAGTATTCTTTTGTAGTTGGTTTGGGCAACGCCTGGTGCGACCCATTTATGTTTTGGACTTGTATATATATGTGTCAGACCTCCTTCATTTCAGCAGTCTTGCGTGTTCATGTTTCATGTTCAGGGAATTTCGGCTGCGCAACTTAACAGATTTAATGCATATTAATGAAAACCTGATAATAGTGACTCCCGGGAACTCGGGAGTTGAGCGGATGCACGACCCCTGATTTTCAGGGCGTTACAGCTGGTAAGGAAGGTATGTATATGAAACAAATATCCTTTTTTTTTTCTTGATTTTAATGTTGCTTAGAAGGTGTTTGATAAAATACCTGTAAAACCACTGCTGTTGTTTTACAATCAGTAGAATTTTGAAGGTGCAGTCCATGTGTCTGTGAAAATGCTGCACAAGCAAACTCGGCTCGAACTGGCCCGAGCTATTGACCGAACTGAGCTGAGCTGGCCAGTCACGTTCGAGGACCGAGCCGAGCTGAGTTCTAACTGGGGTTAGTTACTGGCCAAGCCGAGTCGAGCTGAGGCTAGTTCGACTCGGTGTACACCCTTAGTCGAGAGAAGATTAGGTGAGACCCTGCCTTAACCAAAACAGTGCAGCCCTTACCGTGGCATTATCGTAGGGCCCACCTTGATGTATGTATTATGTATCCACTCGGTCTATCAGTGGTTTCAGATCATTTTAGGAGATTATAGAAAAATTGAAGCAGTTTCAATCATCAAGTAGACTAAACCATAGGAAACAGTGTTAATTGAACATTAATGGACCACAAAAGTTTTGGATGAAGCTTTTATATATATATATATATATATATATATAGAGAGAGAGAGAGAGAGAGAGAGAGAGAGAGAGAGAGAGAGAGAGTCATGCTCCCCTGCGCACCTATGCACGTGCGCACCTTTGCACACGTGCCATGGGTGTCTAATCTGAACGGTCCATGTGATGCGGAATCCCATAAAACCCCATGAGACAAATTTTCACCCCGATCTAATATTCTGGTGGGCCATAGCAAAGAGAAATGCAAATCAAGGGAGGAAACTGTTTTCATTTTTCATGGCCCATCAAAGTTTTAGATCAAAGTAAAACTTGGACCTGGGAGGTTTCAGGAGGTACTGCTTCACATGAACGGTTCAGATTTTTGATCCATATCACATATGATGGGTTCCCAAAAAAGTTCATACGTGGTACATACGAACTGGTTCGCAGGTGAGCGTTTCCCTATATATATATATATATATATATATATATATATATATATATATATATATATATATATATATATATATATATATAGTACGTGGTACATACGAGCTGGTTCGCAGGTGAGCGTTTCCATATATATATATATATATATATATATATATATATATATAAACACACACACACATATATATATATATATATATATACACACACACACAGGATTATGTAACATTATCAACAGATTGGATGGTAAATAAACGCTACCGAAATATTTAGGTGCTCCCTAAGAAGTGTTTAATGGTAGGACGGTCAATCATCTCTATTTCTTATGTTATGGTCCACCTGATAATTTAATCTGTTTCATTTTTCGCATGGTTCATAAAATGTTATGAAAAAAAAGGATGGACGGATTGGATACATAATATATAAATCAAGGTAGGCCCCACGGTAACCCCACGGTAAGGGCTGCACCGTTTTGGGTGAGGCCGGGGTCACACCTAATCCGCTCTCCCTATCAGAGTAGTGTGCGCGTCGTACACCACTAGATGGTGATGACTAATTACAGCACGTCGCATTCGTGTAGGTTAATCCAGACCATCCAAATTGCGGGTCACACTGTAACTGAATATGCTACAAATGAACAGAAGACTACAAATTTCCAATTGGTTGCTATCAAATGGATAGTCCAGCTGGCACATTGATTTGAAATCTGTCCATTCATCATATGCGTAGCAGAATCAGGTTCCTGAGGGGCCCGCAGAGATTCCTGTAACAAATCCACTCCGTCCATCAGTTTCTCAAGATAATAATTAGGTCAGTTTATAAGAAATCAGGCAGATTAGACACTCAGGTCAGCCACACCACATGAAACGGTGAGAATGAAAATTTCCACCATTGAAACCTTCCTGGAGCCGACCATGATGTTTTTATGCCCATTCAGATTTGGATCTGCCTGATTTTTAGATTTCTTGAGAAACTGATGGAAACACTTAATGGATGGCTCCATCCGCACATGTTTACCCAGATTAGACGGTCAGGATTAACTTACATGTTCGTGGACCACTAACCACCATTTAAGAATAGCGGGAAGAGCCTGGACGCGGTCGCCGTTGTAATTATAAAGGCCGGCTGATATCTTATGCAGTGATCATTAACTAGCGATTGTATTCTGCCAGCGACAGGTATGATTAATACTCTGGTAGATGTTATGTTTGATACTCAGGCACTCGTAAACTGTATCAGGCATCATACTAGTAACTCAAGCCAAACCGTCCTGGATAATAAAAACAAAAATTATACTGGTTTTATTTTTTCATCTTCCTTATTTGTGGACATAGAATGGACGGTTGACTTGAGATACTCAACGGCCGAAATTCAATCAACGGAATCCCAATGATCAGAAGTTAGAGCTATTTAATCAATCTTACTTTCGAATGATAACCTATCTACAATGTGACCTACAATGTGGGCGATTTTTTGTGAGTCGATGTTATGCGGCGTATACTATTTCTGCGCGCCTGTGTATCAGCCACCACACTCTGCCAGAGTAAAATAAAAAGGAATGGTATCCATGGTGGGGCGTGGAACTGGCCCACTTTCCAATCCATTACGTTGACGAATATCCCAAATTTCTCGGTCAGGGCAGGCATATGCCAAACGTAAATACCGCCTGAAGCCACGGGCAGAACACCTGGCAAAGGGGAACGGATTGGCTACTCCCCCTGACACCGGTCATTGGCTGGTGGTCGGTGCTCTGTGGGGCCCATCATGATGTATGTGTGTCATCCATGCTGTCCATTTATTTTTATATATCATTTTATGACATGAGAAAAAAAATTAAATATATCTCAATCTCAAGTGGACCACATTACAGGAAACATTGTTGAATGAATTTTGACCATTAAAAACGTTTTGGGGGCCATAAAAGTTTTGGATTAAGCTGATATTTATTTTTTCCCTTCATCTAGGTCTTTATGACCAAATCAACAAAATGGATGTCAAATAAACAGTACAGTGGGCCTTAGGAGGATTTTAATGGTGAATATCCATTCATTATTTTTCTCCTGTGGTGTGGCCCACCTAAGATTTATATCTCTATAATATTTTGTATCGAGCCATAAAATGATCTTTAAAAATGGATGAACAGAATGGATGAAACACGTACATCATGGTGGGGCCCATAGAGCACCGACCACCAGCCACGGGGCTGGTGTCAGGGGGAGTAGCCAATCCGTCTCCCTGGCAAAGAATTTTAGGGCCTGTTTGGCCAGTTGCATTCCAAAGGGTTAGGAGGGATGAGATTCAAAAAACATAATTATTTCCATGGCAGGGATTGTTCCTGTTTATAATGGGAAAAGCTTGATTCTCTGCTTTGTTTGTAATAAAGTGATACATTGAAAGGATATACCCACCATCATTTGGAACTATTGAGAATAACATACATGTGATGTATCTAAATTGTTCAATTGTTTTGTAACCTCATTTTATAGCATGGGCCTAAAAATGAGCAGATTCAAAACTTATGTGGCTCCAAAGAAATTTTCAACTATAAGTATTCAATCCCCGTTGCTTTCTATGGTGGGGTCCACTTGAGCTTAGATCTACTTAGATTTTTGGCCCATGCTCTAAAATGACCTCAAAAAATGGGTGAACATTGTGGATATAGCCCACACATCATGGTAGTACCTACACAACTTGCTACCATTGAGTGAAATTGGTACGAACCCCATACGATTCCATGGAACCCACTTCGAAGCTTTTCCACTCTTCCCAATTGGCATAGTACCGGATGCAATTCTATCCCACCTAAGCCTATCTAATCCAGCTGGCCAAACAGGCCCTTGAATGCTTTGAATTGTTTCATTAGCTTTTTTGGGAACGGATTGGTTACTCCCCTTACACCAGCCACTGGTGGTCGGTGCTCTATGGGGCCCATAATGATGTATGTGTTTCATCCATTCCGTTCATCTATTTTTACATATCATTTTGTGGCTTGATCCCAAAAATGAGATGTATATAAATCTCAGTTGGACCACACCATATGAAAACATTAGTGATTGGATATCCACCATCAAAATCATCCTAAGGCCCACTGTACTTTTTATTTGACGTCCAATATGTTGATTAGGTCATAAAGGCCCAGATGAAGGGAAAAAACAAAAATTAGCTTGACCCAAAACTTTTATAGCCCCAAAATATTTTTTAATGGTCAATGCTCTTTCAATACTGTTTCCTGTAACGTGGTCCAATTAAGATTGTGATATACCTCGTTTTTGGTCTCATACTTTAAAATGATCTGTAAAAATATATGGACAGCATGGATGAAACACATACATCATGGTGGGGCTCACATAGCACCGACCACCAGCCATTGGCCGGTGTCAGGGGAGTAGCCAATCCGTTTCCGCTTTTTTCAATACCACACACGTGTGAATACGGACGCGAATATCCTGCGAAACCCTTTCGCAGGAAGTTCCTGCGCAAGGATGCTGGGTGGGACCCACCTCTATGTTTGTGAGAAATCCACTCCGTCCATCCGTTTTTTGAGCTCATTTCATGACATGTAACAAAAAATGGGGAGGATTCAAAACTCAAGTGGGTCGCACGAGAGGAAACAGTGGGTTTTCAGCTAGCACCGTTCAAACATTCTACTAGCCATAAAAGTTCTGTGTCAGCCTAAATTTGTTGTGTTTTCGCTTCATCCAAGTGGGATTAACCTTATAAGGGTCTGGATGACATATAATCATCAAGGCAGAGCCTAGAAAGTTATCAACACTAGAAAATTCTTTACCCAATTTCCCCTCTCACGCGACCCACTTAGTTTTATATCCTCCTGTAGTTTTTTCACATGTCATTAAATGAGCATGAGCTGGCAAAATGGATGGACGTACTGCATTTCTCACAAACATGGCCGTGGGTCCACCCAATGTCCTTGCACAAAACGGATGGATGGAGTGAATTTCTGGCCAACATAGCAGTGGTCCCACCTAGCATCATTGCGCATGAAGCTGCCAAAGGCTTTCGCAGGAAGTTTTCTGCGCAAAGATTGTTGGTAGGGTCATTGAGATGTTTGTGAGAAAGCCACTCCTTCCATTCATTTTTAGAGCTCATTTCAGGACATGCCACAGGAAATAAGGTGTATTTAAAACTTAAATGAGCCACATGAGAGAAAATAGTGAGAATTTAGTGATTACCATTGAAACATTCATATGGTCACAAAAGTTTTGTGGTGGCCTAAGTTTTTGTTGTTCTCACTTCATCCAAGTGGGATTAACCTTATAGGTGGTTTGGATGACATATAAACATCAAGGTGAAGCCCAGAAAGAATTCAACGGAAGGAATTTCTTTCCCCAATTTTCTTTTCCCTTCCGGTGCGACCCATTTGAGTTTTGATTCCTCTTTATTTTTGGTCTCATGTCATGAGACGAGCTTGCAAAACGGATGGACAGAGTGAATTTCTTACAAACATAGCGGTGGGTCCCACCCAGCATCCTTGCAAAGGAACCTCCTGCAAAAGGCTTCCGCATGAAATCCGCGTCCGTGTGAATACCCAGTAAGCACAAATGCCCAAAAGTCAGGTCAATCAAGTCATGAGGTGGGACCCAGTGTCTGTGTTAAATGTGGACATTTGGCTAAGTCCTCGTTACCGTCCATTTGTACTTTTGGTGACCCCACGACCCACGGTCTGAGTGGACAAGGAATAAAGATCAAGTAGACACGGGACTGGAAAACGTGAAGATAAGATTGTTGACCCTCGAGGCTACCACGGACGCGGATTTCTTGCTAAAGCCTTTCCCAATGAGTCCGTGTGCAAGGATTCTGTGTGGGCCTACTGCAATGTTTTAGAAAAAGTCACTCCGTCCATCCGTTTTTATAGCTCATTTTAGTACATGCGATGAAAAATAAGATGTATCCAAAACTTAAATGAGCCACACGAGAGGAAACAGTGGGAATCTAGTGATCACTGTTGAAACATTTATATGGCCACAAAAGTTTTGTATCAGTTTAATTTTTTAGTGCTGTCACTTCATCTCAGTAAAAATGACCTTATACATGGTTTGGATGGAATATAAACAACAAGGTGGAAGGTTTCAACCGTAGGCATTCCTTTCCCACTATTTCATCTCGTATGGCCCATTTAAGCTTTAGATCCTCCATGAAGCTTTAGTTGAATGTCCTAAACAAGCTCGGAAAACGGATGGAAGGGTTGGATTTCTCACAAACATAACAGTGGGCCCCACTCAGAATCCTTACGCAGGAACTTTCAGCAAAGGCTTTCGCAGTAAATCCGCGTTCCGACCATGACAGCCGTTGTCTCCGGTCTGGGACATGCGTACAAGTGCCACGTCTCATTTTATTTTCACCTTTTTGGCTATCTATGAGGGCGCAGATTTCCTGCGGGGAGTTCCCACGGTGGGGGCCGCTACCTTTGTGAAAAATTCACCTTGTCCGTACGTTTTTGTGCTTATCTTAATCTTAATGACATACTGCAGAAAATAAGGCGGATGTAGAACTTAAGAGAGGAAACGGTGTGGAGTAAACGACCATAGTTGAAACATTTGCATGGCTAAACATTAGGTTAAGCTTTTTATTCCGGTGGAATTAACGTTGTAAATGATTGGGAGGGCATATAAACATCAAGGTGGAGTCTAAAAAAGTTCCAATGGTGGGTATTTTTTAAAAATCTAATTTCTCTCCTCATATCCTTGAATTTTAAATCTATCTTTTTTTCTTTTTTTTTCTTCGCCGCATGTCTGAAAATTGAACTCGTAAAAATGATGGAATAAGATGGATTTCTAACAAACATCACGTGGCATGTTTCACCTAACTTTTGAAACATTATAGAAAATCCTTTTGAAAGAATCCCGTGTCCCATTTGTGATAGAGCATTGCTAATGTAGACTCCCTTCAACACTTTTGCAGGAAGTTCATGCATTGGGAAGCTAGGAGGGCCTCTATCATGTTTGTGAGAAAATCTACTTCATTGATTCATTTTGTGAGACCGTTTTAAGATGAGAGACCAAAAATAAGATAGATTCAAAATTTGAGTGGGCCACATATTAGGGAAAAGTGGGAAAAAAAATGCTCAAGTTAAAGCCTTCGTGGTCTACCTTAATGTTTAGATGTCATCTAAACTGTTTATTTGGTTAGTCCGCTGGAAATGACTGTAAAAAAAAGAGAGAGACTACGCCTCGACAAAACTTTAGTGGCCATATGAATGTTTCAACCGTGATCATTCAATCCACATTGTTTCCTCTCATGCCGTCCATTTAAGTTTTGGATTCACTAGATTTCTCACCAACATCACGAGGCCCCACCTAGCTTCTCATCATAGGAACTTTTCACAGGAAGCTAAATGGGGCTCACCGAGATGTTTGATGGAAATCCACTCCATCCATCCATTTTTCCAAATCATGCTAGCATATGGGACCAAAAATGATGCAAATCCAATACTCAAATGGGCCACATGACAGGAAAACATGGGTGGATAAATGCCTACGGTTGAAACCTCCCTGGTCCACCATGATGTTTATATGCCATCCATGCTGTTTATAAGGTCATTCCTACTGGAATGAACTGAAAGAATGACCTAAAAACACAAAAATTAGCCCATTCCAAAACATTTGTGGCCCTACAAATGTTTTAACCGTACAAGTTCAATCTTCAGTCAAGCGTCACATGAGTTTTGATTTGCGACATTTTTTAGGCCATGTCCTATCATGATTTTGGTGGATTTCTCACAAACATCACAGTGGGCCCCACCTAACTCCCCATCGCTGAAAGTTTGTGGTGTGGAGGCAGTTTGGGTGCCCCCAACGTGGTGCATGGGTTTTTATCACACGTTCCATCCATTTTTCCATATGATTAGGTTATAAGTTCAACAATGAGGCAGGTCCAAGGCTCAGGTGTACCACATAGTGATTTTTAAAGGCCAACCATTGAGTAAATTCTGTGGGGTCCACCATGATTTATATATTTTATCCACTCCTTTCATCCATTTTACCAGATAATTTTAGAGCCTGAGCCCAGAAACAAAGCATATCTAAAGCTCAAATGGACCACACCATTGGAAATAGTGTGAATTGAACATCTACCGTTGAAAAAAATCTTGAGGGCCACAGAAGTTTTGGATCAAGGTTATATTTGTGTTTTCCTTTCATCCATGTTTTTGTGATCTTATAAATAGGTTGGATGACAAATAAACATCACTGTGGGGCCTAGCAAGGTTTCAACGGTAGAAATCATTATTCCCACTGTTTCCTGTGGTATGATCGACTTCTGCTTTGGATATGATTCAATTTTGGTCTCAACCTCTTAAATGAGCTGGGAAAATGGATGGACGGTACGGATAAACCACATACACTCACGGTGGGCCTAATAGAGTTTACTAAGTAAAATAAGAGCGCACCTGAGTAACTCAGTACCCAATCCGATTTCCAAATTAACTGGGGCATTATTACTACCATTAATTTCTTACGGTCATGTCGTCCACTTGAGCCTTGGCTCTGCCTCATTTTTGGGCTCCTAACCTAAAATGATATGCTAACTTAGGATGAACGGTGTGGATAAAAGTCATACATCAGCCACTCATAGCTAGCTTGGAATAGAATGGGTAGTACCCAATCCGCCTCCTGCGCGTGTACAAATTAGACCCCACGGTCCTGACAGAGGCTTTACTAGGAGCACCATGATGTATGTGTTTTATCCATACCGTTCCTCCATTTTCAAAGGTCATTTTGGAATATGGACCCAAAAATAAGGTTGATCAAAGGCTCACATGAACCACACCACAGGAAGCAGTGGTGACAATTATGCCAAACATTAAAACCTTCCTAAGTTCCAACATGATGTTTATTTTCCATCCAATCTGTTAATAAGGTTGAGGAAAACATAAATATCAAAGGTTGAGGAAAACATAAATATCAGTTTTTAATGATAACTACCTCCTTTTTTAGCTCTAAAATAATCTCTAAAAATGGATAGACAAGGTGGATAAAACACATCACCATAGTGGTTCTCAACGGATCCCCTGACAGGACCGTCTGTCTCTAGCTGAGTCCTGTGGATAAAGAAAGGAAGAAGATTGTGTCCCAATCATCAAAATGAGTATTCCATAGTCCCCAAGAATGGTGGGGCCCACTCCTTCAAGCTATAGACCTGGGAGAAGCTTGTTTGGTGTGTAACACTTGGTGGTACTCGATATAGAAATGTGGTTGGAATTGGACCATAGGAATCTACTGTAAAATCCAAACTCAATCAATGGTGGGCCATGTCCTGTCATGCCATGCCATCCGTACCATTCATCCTCAATCATCTAGTCTTACTTGACAAGTGTGGCAACCATCAATATATGTACATCATTCCAATCATTCCAATTTCATGCATCCACTTTAATTGCATACTACTCTACCTAACTTATAAAATCTCTCTCTCTCTCTCTCTCTCTCTCTCTCTCTCTCCTATCTAAACCACCTAAAATTTGGGTCCCATAGTAGGTGGAGAATAGAAAGAGAATCACTCCAATTGAGTGATCCAAACTATCCAATTGGTGGAGATACAGATGCTTAAAATAAAAAAATGGTTAGTGGTCCAAACTTATTTATTAGTAAAATTAGACAGTTAAGATCGCCTGATCAATGTGTTTTGATATGGGGTCCCATGATTTTGAGAACTTGGGGTTTCATGTATGCTAGGAGTCATGCATGCCTGTGGGGTCAAATCGTGCGGCCTAATGGCTAGGGGATACCGGCTCTATTGACTATAGGAGTAGAACCAACGTGCATTGTGTACATAGAGCTGCAGCTTGGGTTCGGTCGACCTGAACCCAATCAACCCGGCTTGTGCAATTTGAAATCAGGTTATGTTCGGGTTGAGAAAATTTGACATGGGTTAAGTTGGGTCGCAATTTGAAATCAGGTTATGTTCGGGTTGAGAAAATTTGACATGGGTTAAGTTGGGTCGCAATTTGAAATCAGGTTATGTTCGGGTTGAGAAAATTTGACATGGTTAAGTTGGGTTGGGAGTGGTTACATGTATTTGGCTAGGTCAGGTTGGGTTAGGTAATTAAGCACAAAGGAATTTAGGTTGGGCAACTTCAGTTGGAAGTCAAGTCAAGTCAGGTCGAGGGTGTTGTTAGATGCCTTCAATTTGACTGACATCAAGGGCCTGTTAATGCTATCGATTGACCACTTGATGCCATCAAGAAAATCCAAAAAAATTCCAGTTGATCGTTGGACAGTTTTGGATTTACTATTCGATGTCGTCAAAGATGTCTTTGATGTCATCAACTGGTCTTCAATGGTTGTCAATGCCATAAAAGGTCCCTTCAATGGTGCATGCGGAATTGCATAAGTGCGCGATTTGTTTTTAATTCTGGTTGTGATAATATATATCAAGTGTAATTGGGATTAAGGTATGGGAAGTGAATGTGAAGACATTCCTAAGGTGTTCTAGAGCAAAGCTAGGGTTTTGAGAAAAGATTTTGGGGTTATTCGGATTGGTAAGTCTATACATCTCTTGTAATATCATTTCATAGTAGATAGCTTGTCGCTTTGTGCCATGGTTTTTTTTTTTTTTTTCGTAAGGATTTTTCTACAAAATTTGTGTGTTCTTTGTAGCTTTTGTTTGTGTTTGATTCTATCTTGTTTGATTGAATTCAGGTTTGCTTTCGCTCAATCCCCAACAAGTGGTATCAAGGCCAGCGTTAGGGTTTTGAGTTCTGATTTGAAACATGTCAACGAAATGGTCCAACGTGAAGTACGAAATGAAAAAGTTCATTGGTAGAAATAAGTTTAAACTATGAAAGGTTAAGATGAGAAGCCTTTTAGTTCAACAAAGATTACAACACGTTCTCCTTAGTAAGGGAAAGCGTCATACATCTATGAGTGATGAAGAGTGGGATGAACTTGATGAGCAGGCTACAACCTAGATCCAATTGTTTCTAGCGGACAACGTTCTCTATAATGTCCTGAATTAAAAGACTGCCGCAGGGATATTGATAAAATTAAATAGTCTGCACAAGAAAAAAAAAATACCTGGACAATTGTCTGTATCTTAAGATGACAAAGTGGTCTAATATCAATGAACACAAGCATTTTTAGCGAATTGCTGTATAAACTGATGAATTGGGATGTTAAGATTGAAGAGGAAGATTAAGTCTTAATTCTTTTGAATCTGTTCCATCAGCTTTCTAGAATCTGGTAAATATGCTTATTCATGGTAGGGATATCATCAATATTGAGACTATCATCTCAGCCCTTTATGAAAAGCAGTTGGGAGAGAAAGACAGGGGCGAGGGTACCTCTACATATGCGTTAGTTGTCAAGGGAAGGAATTCTGAACGGGAGCAGTAATTTTCGATCGCGATCCAAATCGAAATGGAAAGGTAATGTGAAGTGCTGGAATTATAAGATAACATGACACATGAAGAAGGATTGTCCGAATCCTAAGGCATAGAAGGGAGAGAAGTTTGATGATACACTGAAAGAAGCCAACACGAATCCATTGAGGAAGTTAATAGTGGTGATGTTCTAACCGCATCCAAATCTGGATATCTCATCAACGAATGAGTTTTGGATATGGGAGCCTCATACCACATGACTTTTTAGCGAGTGTGATGGTGGACAAGTATTTATGGATAATGATATTGCTTGTAAGGTTGTTCGTATTGGTTCGGTATTTATGGACATACTCTAGTACACCCTTACAAATATCATTTTTGTCTCATTCATAGATGACTACTACAGGAAGTATGAGTTTATTTTCTGAAAATTAAATCCGATGTATTCGCCACATTCAAAGTGTTGAAGGCAATGTTTAAAAAACAGACAGGGTAGAAACTAAAGGTTCTGAGGACAAACAATAGAGGTGAATTCACTTCAAAGGAATTCAACTAGGTTTGTAAAGCTGGGGAAATTATAAGACATAATATAGCGAGGCACACACCAAAACAGAATAATGTAGCTGAACAAATGAATCAGTCTCTCTTGAAGAGAGCCCAATGCATGTTGAGTAATATTGGATTGGCCAAGGAGCTATGGATTGATGTCGTTAACACAACTTGTACCTTGTGAATTGATTCACGTCTACGCCAATAGACTGTAAGATTCCAGAAGAAGTGTGGAGTGGTCATGATGTCGACTACTCACAATTACTGGTTTTTGGTTGCGATGCTTACTCTCATGTACCGTCAGTAAAGATATATAAGCTAGACCAAATGGCAAAGAAGTATACTTTTGTGAGCTATGGTAATGGAGTGATGGGATACAGTATAACACCCCGAACTTTTCAATACCCGAGTATTGAAAGTTTTCGAGTGTTACCATAAAATTTAACTTAATATATACATGTATACGATACCGATTTAGCCAATCCTAACCTTGCATCTATTTTCCAACATGAATCTGACCATTGAGAATGATCTTCATCCATAGATCACTTCATCCGACCATTGATCTTAAGACAAGATCATCATATGTCCAAGTATTTCCACTTGTCCATCATAACCGTTCAGTCAACTATCCACCAATAGGTAAAGATATCTGACCGTCTACTTTGAGTTTGGACCACCTGATCATAGAAACTAACTAGATATCTACATCTACTCGTACACATATCAAATTGAGATTTTGATCGTTCATCTTGTTCACCACCTATTAATATGCTTAATCCGCCATCAAAACTACAATATGAGAAACTGACACATGTGAACAAGTCACTTGAATCTAACGGTATACATGTTCCGCCTCTTGATCACTCTAAAAATCTACTTATGATCATCCGTTTATAAAATTGATCGTACACGTACTCACATACATGATCAGAGTACTAACCATCAAGTTTTTCTATTTTTAATATGTCATCTGACCATCCATTATGTTAGTTGATATATGTATGTTCCCTTAGTTAATTTGGTGAATAATTCTTTATTCATAATGATTCAGACATGAGTTCTTTTGTAAGAATTACTTAGAAATGTGTCCATAACCATGTAGAACCATTAGATTTTTCAAAACTCTCTTATCAGCAATAATTACGAAAATGCTATTAACCTAGACCCTTGAATTCTAGATCACATAATTCTCACGATTAGTTTGATATAAAATTTTATACCATACCTATGTATCATAAATTAACCATACATGTCAAATTTCAGCCCTTATATCATTGTAAAAGTGACCCAATTGACAAATCAGCCCCTTAACAGTTGATTTTGGTGTCTATCGAGTGAAGAAACCTTGTGGGTAGTCGAAGTGGGATATTTCCTTCATATGAACAACTTGAATTGTCCATAATATGGACCAAGTGTGAAATATGAAGATCCCACTTTGGTAGGCTTTTCCTTAGTCACGAAGTTATCCTTTCGAGGCCTACCAACTCCTTATAAATTTGGATATTCCGATTTAACTACTTCCTACCGTCCATCGTAACTCAAATTTGGATTACACTTTGGTCTCATATAACTATAAGTTTATACAAAATTTAGACCCCGATATATGATCCTACACCATTGAATGTTGAAGCCAATTCCTTCCCTTTGGTACAAAAAGTGAAATTTCAAATTTAGGCCTTTTCCACCATTGATCAACCACCAAAATGTAGCGCCCTGAAAATCGGGGGTCGCGCATACGCTCAACTCCCGAGTTCCCGAGAGTCACTTATAATCGATTTTCATTAATGTGCATTTAATCCGGTTTAGTTGCATAGCCTGAAATTTTCTGGAACATGAAACATAATCACACAAGTCTACTGAAATGAAAGAGATCAAACATATATCTATATACATGTCCAAAAGAATAAAAAGGTCGCACATGGCGCCACCCAACAAAATCACAAAAAAAGAATAGTGAGCCCCAAAAAGAATAGAACTGAGCCCCCTGCTTAGCGATCCAATCCCGCCACTCAAGCTAGCGGAGAACCATCCATCAACTGGAAGTAAGACAGCTAGTCCTCCTCCTCGAAGCTCGCCTCGCCAGGCTCCTCCAGCCCTGAGTTACCTGTATCTGTGAATGGGTCTGGTTGGTGTTTTAAAACACCGTCCCAGAGTGGGAGGGAGTGATCAACTCAGTGGGTGCTATTAGTCTCAAGTTATAACAGGCATCAATTATAATATGAACTTAATGAAAAACAGTCAATCATAAACACCTAGCTAATCTTATTAATGCATATGCATAATAAATGATATGATGAGTGTCCTCTCCACAACACTCCCTCGAGTGACTCCATTTAACGATCGCGTATGACAACACTCCCTCAGAGCGACCTCGACTGTCGAATCGCCACCCTAACTAATGCGATGCGATACGATACGATGCAAACGTGTTAGTCGAATTGTTAGTTAAGTCCATTCATCCAGCAGGTTCTAGAATCTAGTACACCCCATGTATCAATGCCCTAAACTGGTTGCGAGGCCAAGACCCCCCAACACTTGAGGCCGAGACCCCGCGGTCCGTAATCTCGTTGAGTTCCTCATCCTCGACTTCAAGCACATGAGGAGTGCCGAGAGAAAGGGATCGCTCACGGTCACTACGGGGAGGCGCGGTACCCCAGCATAGGCCGACAGCTCGGACACAGTGTCCCATTCCACCATGCCTAACTCACGAGGCTGTAGACCAGTTTCATGTGGGTTATTGATGGGCTACAACGGTTGTAGGATGGATCAAGTTTCATACATAGGTGAGCAAACAGGGTTAACAAACAAGGTTGGTTAGCCCGTAAATTAGACCACAAGAGTCCAGGCAAGTACGTGACGGAACGGCATCAGGTCACTACCAAAAAAAGGGGCAAAGGCTACGGATTAAATCCGTAGCCATAGACCTATGGCTACGGATTCAGTCCGTAGCTAGTCCGTAACACGACCGTTGTCGTAGGAACCTATAGCTACGGATTAAATCCGTAGCTATAGGTCAATGGCTACGGATTAAATCCGTAGCAATTATATCTGTAGCAAAAAACTTAAACAGCTACGAATATTATTTGTAGTTGAAAGTCCGTAGCAATAGGCCATAATTTAAAAGGCTATACCTGTCTGATTATTGGCTACGAATTTAATCCGTAGCTATATGTTAAATAGCTACAGATATAATCCATAGCAATTATATCTGTAGAAAAAACTTCAAACAGCTACGGATATTATTTGTAGCTGAAAGTCCATAGCAATATGCCAGAATTAAAAAGGCTACACCTGTCTGACTAGTGGCAACGGTCAATATCCGTAGCTATTTTGTACATTGAAAAATTAAATCATTTGTTCATTCAATTACCACATGTTCATTCAATTACCACCTGTACAATCATTCATTCATTCAATTACAATCATTCATTCATTCAATTACAATTACAATTCTTCATTCATTCAATTACAATTACAATCCTTCATTCAATTAATTACAATTACAATCAATTACAGTTACAATTACAATAATGCTGAAAATACAAATCTTTGGCTTCATTAGAGAAATGTGCTCGACTTCACCCTAAAATTTCAACAGCTTCGTATATTCCATCATCGTACAAACAGTTATGTCATTCATAAATTAGAATGCCCATTGGAGAAAAGAAAGACAGTGAAAGAAGTACATCACGTATAACCACTTTTTTTTCTTAATGAATTAAAAAAAAAAACTCAAAGAGGAATGAAATTGACACAAAATAAATGGTCTCACCATATGATTATAGGTTTAGGTTTGGTTTAGGTTTAGGTTATAGGTTTAGGTTAAGGTTAGGCTATAGGTTATAATTAAGTTTAGGTTATAGGTTAAGGTTTAAGCTATAGGTTTTGGTTAAGGTTTAGGTTAAGGTTTAAGTTATAGGTTATAGCTTTTGGGAACTTGATTATAGGTTAAGGTTTAGGTTTATGAAATCGGGTTCGGGTTCGGGATCGGGTTTAGGTTTGGGTTTTCAAGTTTACGTTTAGGTTAGGGAGTTGAGATTAGGATTAGGTGTATGTTTGGGTTTAAGGATTTGAGAATACATTTGGGTTTTAAGTTTAGGTTTAAGTTAAAGGTTTTAGGAAAGGTTATAAGTTTAGGTTAGGTTTATGTTTAGGTTTAGGTTTAGGTTATAGGTTATAGCTTTAGAGAATTGAGAATGGGTTATGGTTTAGGAAAAGGTTAGGTTTAGGTAATAGGTTTTGGGATTTGGGAATAGTTTTAGGTTATAAGTATAGGTTTAGGTTAGGTTATAGGTTAAGGTTTAGGGATTTGAGTTTAGGCTATAGGTTTAGGTTTAGGTCTAGGTTTAGGTTTAGGGAATTAAGTTTAGGTTATAGGTTTAGGTAATAGGTTTTAGAATTTGGGAATAGTTTTAGGTTATAAGTATAGGTTTAGGTTAGGTTATAGGTTAAGGTTTAGGGATTTGAGTTTAGGTTATAGGATTAGGTTTAGGTTTAGGTTTAGGGTTTTGAGTTTAGGTTATAGGTTTAGGTTTAGGTTTTATGTTTAGGTTTAGGTTTATGTTTGGGTTTTGGGATTTGAGAATGGATTCGAATTTAGGTTATAGGTTTTGGTTTCGGTTTAGGTTATAGATTTTGGGATTTGAGAATGGGTTCGGGTTTAGGTTATAAGTTTGGTTTTGATTTAGGTTTAGGTTATAGGTTTTTGGATTTGAGAATGGGTTATGGTTTAGGTTTATGAAATCGGGTTCAGGTTCGGGATTGGGTTTAAGTTTGTGTTTTCAAGTTTAGGTTTAGGTTTAGGTTAGGAAGTTGAGATTAGGATTAGGTGTAGGTTTAGATTTAGGGAATTAAGTTTAGGTTATATGTTTAGGGAGAGGTTAGGTTTAGATAATAGGTTTTGGGATTTGGGAATAGTTTTAGGTTATAAGTATAGGTTTAGGTTAGGTTATAGGTTAAGGTTTAAGGATTTGAGTTTAGGTTATAGGATTAGGTTACGGTTTAGGTTTAGGTTATAGGTTTTGGGATTTGAGAATGGGTTCGGGTTTAGGTTATAGGTTTTGGTTTTGGTTTTGGTTTTGGTTATAGGTTTTGGTTTAGGTTATAGGTTTTTGAATTTAAGAATGGGTTCGAGTTTAGGTTATAGGTTATGGTTTTGGTTTAAGTTATAGGTTTTGATTTAGGTTATAGGTTATAGGTTTATGTTAAGGTTTAGGTTTAGGTTAAAGGTTTTGGGATTTGAGAATGAGTTCACGTTTAGGTTATAGGTTTTGGTTTAGGTTATAGGTTTTGGGATTTGAGAATGGGTTCAAGTTTATAGGTTTAGGTTTAGGTTATAGGTTTTGGTTTAGGTTATATGTTTATGTTTAGGCTATAGGTTTTCGTTTTGGTTTAGGTTTAGGTTATAGGTTATATGTTTTGATTTAGGTTATAGGTTATAGGTTTAGGTTTTAGGTTTTGGTTGTGGTTTTGATTTAGGTTATAGGTTACAGGTTTAGGTTAAGGTTTTAGGGAAAGGTAATAGGTTTTGATTTAGATTATAGGTTATAGGTTTAGGTTTAGGTTTTGATTTATGTTATAGGTTATAGGTTTAAGTTTAGGTTATAAGTTTTGGGATTTGAGAATGGGTTCGGGCTTAGGTTATAGGTTCTGGTTTTGGTTTAGGTTATAGGTTTTGGGATTTGAGAATGGGTTCGGGTTTAGGTTATAAGTTTTGATTTTAGTTTAGGTTTATGTTATATGTTTTTGGATTTGAGGATGGGTTATGGTTTAGGTTTAGGAAATCGGGTTTGGGTTCGAGATTGGGTTTAAGTTTGGGTTTTCAAGTTTAGGTTTAGGTTTAGGTTAGGGAGTTGAGATTAGGATTAGGTATAGGTTTTGCTTTAGGGAATTGAGTTTAGGTTATAGGTTTAGGGAAAGGTTAGGTTTAGGTAATAGGTTTTGGGATTTGGAAATAGTTTTAGGTTATAAGTATAGGTTTAGGTTAGGTTATAGGTTAAGGTTTAGGGATTTGAGTTTAGGCTATAGGTTTAGGATTAGGTTTAGGTTTAGGTTTAGGAAATTGAGTTTAGGTTATAGGTTTTGGGATTTGAGAATACTTTTAGGTTTGGGTTTTATGTTTAGGTTTAGGTTTAGGTTTGAGTTTTGGGATTTGAGAATGGGTTCGGGTTTAGGTTATAGGTTTTGGTTTAGGTTATATATTTAGGTTTAGGTTATAGGTTTTGGGATTTGAGAATGGGTTCGGGCTTAGCTTATAGGTTTTAGTTTTGGTTTAGGTAATAGGTTTTGGGATTTGAGAATGGGTTCGGGTTTAGGTTATAGGTTTTGCTTATAGGTTAAGGTTTAGGTTTAGGTTTAGGTTTAGGTTATAGGTTTAGGAATTTGAGAATGGGTTCGGATTTAGGTTATATGTTTTGGTTATAGGTTATAGGTTTATGTTAAGGTTCAGGTTATAGGTTATAGGTTTAGGTTATAGGTTTTTGGATTTGAGAATGGGTTATGGTTTAGGTTTAGGAGATTGGGTTCAGGTTCGGGATTGGGTTTAGGTTTAGGTTTTCAAGTTTAGGTTTAGGTTTAGGTTAGAGAGTTGAGATTAGGATTAGGTGTAGGTTTAGATTTAGGGAATTGAGTTTAGGTTATAGGTTTAGGGAGAGGTTAGGTTTAGGTAATTAGTTTTGGGATTTGGGAATAGTTTTAGGTTATAAGTATAGGTTTAGGTTAGGTTATAGGTTAAGATTTAGGAATTTGAGTTTAGGTTATGTGATTAGGTTACGGTTTAGGTTTAGGTTATAGGTTTTTGAATTTAAGAATGGGTTCGAGTTTAGGTTATATGTTTTGGTTTTGGTTATATGTTTTGGTTTAGGTTATAGGTTTTTGAATTTGAGAATGGGTTCGAGTTTAGGTTATAGGTTATGGTTTTGGTTTTGGTTATAGGTTTTGATTTAGATTATAGGTTATAGGTTTATGTTAAGGTTTAGGTTTAGGTTAAAGGTTTTGAAATTTGAGAATGAGTTCACGTTTAGGTTATAGGTTTTGGTTTAGGTTTAGGTTATAGGTTTTGGGATTTGAGAATGGGTTCGGGCTTAGGTTATAGGTTTTGGTTTTGGTTTAGGTTATAGGTTTTGATTTAGGTTATAGGTTATAGGTTTAGGTTAAGGTTTAAGTTTAGGTTATAGGTTTAGGGATTTGAGAATGGGTTCGGGTTTAGGTTATATGTTTTGGTTATAGGTTATAGGTTTATGTTAAGGTTTAGGTTATAGGTTTTTGGATTTGAGAATGGGTTATGGTTTAGGTTTAGGAAATTGGGTTCAGGTTCGGGATTGGGTTTAGGTTTAGGTTTTCAAGTTTAGGTTTAGGTTTAGGTTAGGGAGTTGAGATTAGGATTAGGTGTAGGTTTAGGTTTAGAAAATTGAGTTTAGGTTATAGGTTTAGGGAGAGGTTAGATTTAGGTAATAGGTTTTGGGATTTGGGAATAGTTTTAGCTAATAAGTATAGGTTTAGGTTAGGTTATAGGTTAAGGTTTAGGGATTTGAGTTTAGGTTATAGGATTAGGTTACGGTTTAGGTTTAGGTTATAGGTTTTGGGATTTGAGAATGGGTTCGGGTTTAGGTTATAGGTTTTGATTTTGGTTTTGGTTTTGGTTATAGGTTTTGGTTTAGGTTATAGGTTTTTGAATTTGAGAATGGGTTCGAGTTTAGGTTATAGGTTATGGTTTTGGTTTAGATTAAGGTTTTGATTTAGGTTATAGGTTATATGTTTATGTTAAGGTTTAGGTTTAGGTTAAAGGTTTTGGGATTTGAGAATGAGTTCACGTTTAGGTTATAGGTTTTGGTTTTGGTTTAGGTTATAGGTTTTGGTTTAGGTTATAGGTTTTGGGATTTGAGAATGGGTTCGGGCTTAGGTTATAGGTTTTGGTTTTAGTTTAGGTTATAGGTTTTGATTTAGGTTATAGGTTATACGTTTAGGTTAAGGTTTAGGTTTAGGTTATAGATTTTGGGATTTGAGAATGGGTTCGGGTTTAGGTTATAGGTTTTGGTTTTGGTTTAGGTTATAGGTTTTGGGATTTAAGAATGGGTTCGGGTTTAGGTTATAAGTTTTGATTTTGGTATAGGTTTAGGTTATATGTTTTTGGATTTGAGGATGGGTTATGGTTTAGGTTTAGGAAATCAAGTTCAGGTTCGGGATTGGGTTTAAGTTTGGGTTTTCAAGTTTAGGTTTAGGTTTATGTTAGGAAGTCGAGATTAGGATTAGGTGTAGGTTTTGCTTTAGGGAATTGAGTTTAGGTTATAGGTTTAGGGAAATGTTAGGTTTAGGTAATAGGTTTTGGGATTTAGGAATAGTTTTAGGTTATAAGTATAGGTTTAGGTTAGGTTATAGGTTAAGGTTTAGGGATTTGAGTTTAGGCTATAGGTTTAGGATTAGGTCTAGGTTTAGGTTTAGGGAATTGAGTTTAGGTTATAGGTTTAGGGAAAGATTAGGTTTAGGTTATAGGTTTTGGGATTTGAGAATAGTTTTAGATTTGGGTTTTATGTTTAAGTTTAGGTTTAGGTTTGAGTTTTGAGATTTGAGAATGGGTTTGGGTTTAGGTTATAGGTTTTGGTTTAGGTTATATGTTTAGGTTTAAGTTATAGGTTTTAGGATTTGAGAATGGGTTCGGGCTTAGGTTATAGGTTTTGGTTTTGGTTTAGGTAATAGGTTTTGGGATTTGAGAATGGGTTCGGGTTTAGGTTATAGGTTTTGCTTATAGGTTAAGGTTTATGTTTAGGCTTAGGTTTAGGTTATAGGTTTTGGGATTTGAGAATGGGTTCGGGTTTAGGTTATAGGTTTTGCTTATAGGTTAAGGTTTATGTTTAGGCTTAGGTTTAGGTTATATGTTTTTAGATTTGAGGATGGGTTATGGTTTAGGTTTAGGAAATCAAGTTCAGGTTCGAGATTGGGTTTAAGTTTGGGTTTTCAAGTTTAGGTTTAGGTTTATGTTAGGAAGTCGAGATTAGGATTAGGTGTAGGTTTTGCTTTAGGGAATTGAGTTTAGGTTATAGGTTTAGGGAAATGTTAGGTTTAGGTAATAGGTTTTGGGATTTGGGAATAGTTTTAGGTTATAAGTATAGGTTTAGGTTAGGTTATAGGTTAAGGTTTAGGGATTTGAGTTTAGGCTATAGGTTTAGGATTAGGTCTAGGTTTAGGTTTAGGGAATTGAGTTTAGGTTATAGGTTTAGGGAGAGGTTAGGTTTAGGTAATAGGTTTTGGAATTTGGGAATAATTTTAGGTTTGGGTTTTATGTTTAAGTTTAGGTTTAGGTTTGAGTTTTGAGATTTGAGAATGGGTTTGGGTTTAGGTTATAGGTTTTGGTTTAGGTTATATGTTTAGGTTTAAGTTATAGGTTTTAGGATTTGAGAATGGGTTCGGGCTTAGGTTATAGGTTTTGGTTTTGGTTTAGGTAATAGGTTTTGGGATTTGAGAATGGGTTCGGGTTTAGGTTATAGGTTTTGCTTATAGGTTAAGGTTTATGTTTAGGCTTAGGTTTAGGTTATATGTTTTGGGATTTGAGAATGGGTTCGGGTTTAGGTTATATGTTTTGGTTATAGGTTATAGGTTTATGTTAAGGTTTAGGTTATAGGTTATAGGTTTAGGTTATAGGTTTTGGTTTAGGTTTAGGTTAAGGTTTAGGTTATAGGTTATAGCTTTTGGGAACTTGATTACAGGTTAAGGTTTTGGTTTAGGAAATCGGGTTCGGGTTCGGGATCGGGTTTAGGTTTGGGTTTTCAAGTTTAGGTTTAGGTTTAGGTTAGGAAGTCGAGATTAGGATTAGGTGTAGGTTTTGCTTTAAGGAATTGAGTTTAGGTTATAGGTTTAGGGAAATGTTAGGTTTAGGTAATAGGTTTTGGGATTTGGGAATAGTTTTAGGTTATAAGTATAGGTTTAGGTTAGGTTATAGGTTAAGGTTTAGGGATTTGAGTTTAGGCTATAGGTTTAGGATTAGGTCTAGGTTTAGGTTTAGGGAATTGAGTTTAGGTTATAGGTTTAGGGAGAGGTTAAGTTTAGGTAATAGGTTTTGGGATTTGGGAATAATTTTAGGTTATAAGTATAGGTTTACGTTAGGTTATAGGTTAAGGTTTAGGGATTTGAGTTTAGGCTATAGGTTTAGGTTTAGGTCTAGGTTGAGGTTTAGGGAATTGAGTTTAGGTTATAGGTTTAGGTTTAGGTGTCGGTTTGGGTTTTGAAATTTGAGAATGGGTTCGGGTTTAGGTTATAGGTTTTGGTTTTGGTTTAGGTTATAGGTTTTGGGATTTGATAATGGGTTCAGGTTTAGGTTATAGGTTTTGGATTTGAGAATGAGTTTAGGTAATAGGTTTTGGGATTTGGGAATAGTTTTAGGTTATAAGTATAGGTTTAGGTTAGGTTATAGGTTAAGGTTTAGGGATTTGAGTTTAGGCTATAGGTTTAGGTTTAGGTCTAGGTTGAGGTTTAGAGAATTGAGTTTAGGTTATAGGTTTAGGTTTAGGTTTAGGTTTAGGTTTCGGTTTGGGTTTTGAGATTTGAGAATGGGTTCGGGTTTAGGCTATAGGTTATGGCTTTGGTTTAGGTTATAGGTTTGGTTTAGGTTATAGGTTTTAGGTTTAGGTTTACGTTTAGGTTGTAGGATTTGAGAATGGGTTCGGGTTTAGGATATAGGTTTTGGTTTTGGTTTAGGTTATATGTTTTGATTTAGGTTATAGGTTATAGGTTTAGGTTTTAGGTTTTGGTTGTGGTTTTGATTTAGGTTATAGGTTATAGGTTTAGGTTAAGGTTTTAGGGAAAGGTAAAAGGTTTTGATTTAGGTTATAGGTTATAGGTTTAGGTTTTAGGTTTAGGTTTAAGTTTTGATTTAGGTTATAGGTTTAGGTTTTAGGTTTAGGTTTTAGGTTTAGGTTTAGGTTTTGATTTATGTTATAGGTTATAGGTTTAAGTTTAGGTTTAGGTTTAGGTTATAAGTTTTGGGATTTGAGAATGGGTTCGGGTTTAGGTTATAGGTTTTGGGATTTGAGAATGGGTTCGGGCTTAGGTTATAGGTTTTGGTTTTGGTTTAGGTAATGGGTTTTGGGATTTGAGAATGGGTTCGGGTTTAGGTTATAGGTTTTGCTTATAGGTTAAGGTTTAGGTTTAGGTTTAGGTTTAGGTTATAGGTTTAGGGATTTGAGAATGGGTTCGGGTTTAGGTTATATGTTTTGGTTATAGGTTATAAGTTTATGTTAAGGTTTAGGTTATAAGTTATAGGTTTAGGTTATAGGTTTTGGTTTAGGTTTAGGTTAAGGTTTAGGTTATAGGTTATAGCTTTTGGGAACTTGATTATAGGTTAAGGTTTTGGTTTAGGAAATCGGGTTCGGGTTTGGGATCGGGTTTAGGTTATAGGTTTTGGAATTTGAGAATGGGTTCGGGCTTAGGTTATAGGTTTTGGTTTTGGTTTAGGTTATAGGTTTTGGGATTTGAGAATAGGTTCGGGTTTAGGTTATAAGTTGTGGTTTTGGTTTAGATTTAGATTATAGGTTTTTGGATTTGAGAATGGGTTATAGTTTAGGTTTAGGAAATCGGGTTCAGGTTTGGGATTGGGTTTAAGTTTGGATTTTCAAGTTTAGGTTTAGGTTTAGGTTAGGGAGTTAAGATTAGGATTAGGTGTAGGTTTAAGTTTAGGGATTTGAGAATACATTTAGGTTATAGGTTTAGGTTTAGGTTTTAGGTTTTACGTTAAGGTTGTTTAGGTTAAGGTTTAGGTTTAAGTTAAGGTTGAGGTTTAGGTTATAGGTTAAGGTTTTAGGTCATGGGTTTTGGTTTAGGTTATATGTTATAGGTATAAGTTAAGGTTTAGGTTTTGGGATTTGATTAAGTTTAGGTTATAAGATATAGGTTTAGGAAATTGAGAATAGGTTAAGGTTTAGGTTTAGGATATCGGGTTTGGGTTCGGGATCGGGTTTATGTTTAGGTTTTTAAGTTTAGGTATAGGTTTAGGTTAGGGAGTTAAGATTAGGATTAGGTGTAGGTTTGGGTTTAGGGATTTGAGAATACATTTAGGTTATAGGTTTAGGTTTAGGTTTTAGGTTTTAGGTTAAGGTTATATGTTTAGGTTAAGGTTTAGGTTTAAGTTAAGGTTGAGGTTTAGGTTATAGGTAAGGGTTTTAGGTCATAGGTTTTGGTTTAGATTAAGGTTATAGGTATAGGTTAAGGTTTAGGTTTATGTTACAAGATATAAGTTTAGGGAATTGAGAATAAGTTAAAGTTTAGGTTTAGGAAATCAGGTTTGGGTTCGAGATCGGGTTATGTTTGGATTTTCAAGTTTAGGTATAGGTTTAGGTTAGGGAGTTAAAATTAGGATTAGGTGTAGGTTTAGGTTTAGGGATTTGAGAATACATTTAGGTTATAGGTTTAGGTTTAGGTTTAGGTTTTAGGTTTTATGTTAAGGTTATATGTTTAGGTTGAGGTTTATGTTTAAGTTAATGTTGAGGTTTAGGTTATAGGTTAAGGTTTTAGGTCATAGGTTTTGGTTTAGGTTAAGGTTATAGGTATAGGTTAAGGTTTAGGTTTAGGTTATAAGATATAGGTTTAGGGAATTGAGAATAGGTTAAAGTTTAGGTTTAGGAAATCAGGTTTGGGTTTGGGATCGGGTTTATGTTTGGATTTTCAAGTTTAGGTATAGGTTTAGGTTAGGGAGTTAAGATTAGGATTAGGTGTAGGTTTGGGTTTAGGGATTTGAGAATACATTTAGGTTATAGGTTTAGGTTTAGGTTTACGTTTTAGGTTTTAGGTTAAGGTTATATGTTTAGGTTGAGGTTTAGGTTTAAGTTAATGTTGAGGTTTAGGTTATAGGTTAAGGTTTTAGGTCATAGGTTTTGGTTTAGGTTAAGGGTATGGTCCCTGCAAATACAGATATAAATACGGCCATCCGACACAAATGCTAGGCCCTTCCAATGCTGTCCATAAAAAATGGACAGCTTCATCATGGTCATAATAGCGATTCCCTCTTTCCAGGGAATCCCGCCCTTCCGAATAGCTCCAACGCACATCCGGGTCTGCTCCATTAATTTCGATCAAATACATAAACACGGCTTGTCCAAATGGCCAGGCCCCTCCAATGCTGTCCATAGGAAATGGACAGCTTCATCATGGTCATAACAGTGGTTCCCACCTTCCAGAGACCCCCGCTTATCCGGATAGCTCCGACGCACATCCGGGTCTGCTCCATTAATTTCGAGCAAATTTAATGGAGCAAATACATAACCACTTGGTCCCAAATACTTACTTTATAAAAAAAAAATCTCTCCTTTTTTCTCAAATTTTTCATTTCGATCTTTCTTAGCTCAAATCCATGTCAATGCATGAGAATCATGCATAAACATAGATTTCAAGCAAAATACATGAGGGAAATTACAACATAGATATCATGCACATGATATCACATAATGTACTGTTTAATGAACTACACATGTGCATTCTTGACAAGAGACGTACCAGATGCTTGAATCTGAAATATGCAGTTCCAACCTTCCCACATGCAACATCCACCTGAAAGAATGCGCATAACCGTCATGCTTGAGTAATCAATATTGGAATGTACAAGTAAAACTATAAAACCAGAGATACTCACTGCATTTTCAAGATCTCCTCCATAGTTGACGATTCATTCTAAAGCCCTTCTCCCTCCTCCTTTACCCGGGCTTGGGACCGGCAATGCAAGGAGTTGCATTGGCGGAGTTAAAAAAGAGCTTAGGCTCCATTTGGTTTTCAAAAAAAAATGTTTTTATAAATACTAATGTGATGACCAAATGGAGCCTAAGACTATAAATACGTTCAAATATAGAGTACAAAATTCATTCAATATTAAAAGAAATAAAAAAACAAGTGCCAAATTAGTTCAAAATTAGTTCAAAATGCACACAACAAGTTCAAAATTAGTTCAAAATGCACACAACAAGTTTAAAATTAGTTCAAAATGTACACAACATATGTTCAATTATACAATACCAAATTTGTTCAAATTATTGAATTCTCAAAGCCTCTTTCCCCCATTGCACAAATGATCCTGGACCGGCCTCTCCAAGTGTAGATGCGAACCCATCTTCTTTCCACAAAGGAGCGTGAGGTTGTATAACCTCAGTCAGAACAATAACAAAAGCTCCATCCTCCAACGGCTCGCAATAGACAGTTGCATTTGGATTAACTTTGTGTACTTCACCATGAGCAACTACACCACGTTTTCCAAAACCAAGCAAGTCGCATCTCTTACCGATATATATAATATCCGGCTACATTTACACATAAAATGGCATTGGTATTGTTAGTGTTTACAATATAATTGTAAGCTCATTATAGTAAAAAATTTATACTTGCATACCGACGACGCCTGAGTAGATTTAGCGACTGTTGGTGATGAGAGATTTTGAGTATACTGTCTATCTTTCTGCATATCAACCAATGTTTTCTTCATCTCAACTATATCTTGGGTCATACCATCCAATTTTTTCTTCACCTGAGATAACTCTTGAGTTACGCTCTCTTTTTTTTGTCACATTCTCTACCTTTGAACGAGCAAGGGCTGACTTCTTCAGTCCGACCTTGCTTATTGAGCAACCTAGACCCCGCATTCGCCCTCTATTGTCAGAACCAACCATCTGTAAAACATTGTAAATCAAGTTATTAGGATATTCATAATTACCATAAAACTTAAGTAATTTTTATATTTTATTAGTACCTCTGTAAGGGCATCATCCATGCCGGTCATCCTAGAAGCAGGATTGCAACTATAGAGCTCATCTAGTTTTTCCTGTGAAAAAATACAAATGAATGCAATATAATTCAAAGTTATACATAGGCTTTTCATAAGGGTACTAGTTAGTGGTACGAGAGATGCACTTACAGCAAGGTCAGGATATTGGACAACTTTGTCCTTTCTTGTATGGGCTCTTAAGAAGACTTCACATCTACCTATCTCGACATCAGAGGTAAGATTCTTCTCCATCGCCTTTGGCACATTATATATCATTCAAATACACATTATTAATAGATTTAGATGAATGATAATTCAAATTTAAATTCAATTTTAAACTATAATATCTATTTTTAAATACATACCATCTTATGGCGAGTAACAGCCATGCTGTGCCTCCCAAGACACGCAGGTCCTTTTAGCTTGGCCCGATTAACTTTATTCCTTGTGCTTACCCTCTTGAATTTCTCGGTGGTACATTGATCCACGAAGGCCTTCTAATCCTCCATAGGGATACCTGGGGGGCAGGACCATCTCTTACAGTAATAGGATCCTTGTTTGTAATATTTTTTGCAGTCAATCTTCTCTTGTAATTCCTCCACGCTTCATTGATGCGTTTTGTAACGTAATCAAGACTTGCAGCCCAACTTTGACCCTTAAACTCATAAAATTGTGACAATCTTTCTGTGACCATATGAATTTGTTCATGAGGCACTTGGCGAAAGTCCGGGTATATGATCGGGATATGAGAACGGGTGAGGACACCGACATGTGATGCAAAGTCTCTGTGATCGGAACAGTCTTCATTCGGTTGCCCGAATTCATTTGTCTTTAGGACTTTTTTCCTATCAGGTGGCACAAGTAAAGAGACCCCCCTAGTAATGCCTCTTTTTTTAGATGAAGAAGAAGCTGACACAATTACATAAAAAGAATAACAGTTATATATACACATCATTGATTACTGCCAATATGTAAGGAAAAGAAAATTTACATATATAATTAAGGAGAAGTATCTTATTACCTTTGGTATTGCTTGAATCTGTACTCCCAAGCACCTGTGCACCTAATACCTCTGGTTGTGAATCCATGTGCCTATTTCTTCCCTAATATGAAAAGATAAGAAAAGATTTTTTTTAAAGCTAATAGTTAAGAAATAATTTAGATCACAGATAATGTACAAAAAATTCACTATATTATCCAAACCTTGTTTAGACTTCCTCCAATAAATATCATTCTGTTACATGCTTAGAAAATACAAACAAATCAATAGATTCTCTTTGATCATTTTCTTTTCTTTGTTTTCTTGACCACAACACTGACATCTTCAGATTCATTGAATATCAACTCATCAACCATTGCTAATGAGGTGAGATCAGGTCCTGCATCGGCATTACTTACAGCCTTTAATTGTTCCGATAGAACGCACGTCTCTTCTTCGACAAAAATTTTTTTGGGAACCTCCAAGACCACATGCCAGTCAGGATTTTTTGGATCTCTGGAGTAGAAAACTTGTGTTGCATGCTCTGCAAGAATGAAGGGTTCGTCACCGACTTTGTCTGAACTGTAAAGACTAGCCAAATTTACTAATCTCAAATTCGCTTCTGCATCAAAAGAAATACCATGATGTGTCACTTTCACCCAATCACACTTAAATAGGACGGGCTTGTACCCTGTTCGGTACTCCAATTGGATAATTCTACGAAGGACTCTGTAGTAAGGTTGATTTTTATCCACTGTATTGATATCCTTAGCACTTGATCGAAAGGTTGTCATACCCTCTATCCTAACCCCACTGTTTTGGTTTGTTTTATTCTCCTCATAGTCCTTAGTGACAAAGAGGAAACCATTAATACAATATTTATTGTATTGCATAGAAAAAGCTAGAGGTCCTCTCACAACATCTTTAAATTCATTATCGTCAGATTCAATGAACTCTGGTTGCCTCTTCAATCAAGATATGAATTCATCCTCGCTAGGCACCCTGTTGATCCTCATATAGCATCGCTGCAAGAAATCTTTGTGCTTCCTGCGCGATATTCGATAACATTGTTATATTGAAATCGCATAAAGTAAGGAAGATATATATATACATATATATATGAGCTTATTATACATACCATTCCCACTCGTCATAGCTGGGATGACTCTTCAGTACCCATCTACGAGCTTGTTCGTATTCGATACCCGCTAGGATAACACTTTGACCCGAACCTACTAGACCAATATCGTCATCATTAGGGTCATCATCAATGATATCTTCCAACTTACGTAGTCCTGGAATGACTCTGTTAAACCGTTTTTCCAGCTTTTCCAGTAGGCTTGTTTTCTATTTTCCTTTATATTGGTTGCAGAATATAACTGTCTCCTTTTGGATGTACTGCTCTGTAATACAACCCTCAGGTCGTGTCTTATTACGGACATAGGCCTTGAATGTCTTCATGAACCTGACAAAGTTAATGATACATTATATATACATGCAAATGTAGATGTTAAGCTGATTTATTCTTATTAAGCTCACAACGTACCTTTCGAATGGATACATCCATCGATAGTATACAGGACCACATATGCGAGCCTCGTAAGCCAAATGGATCGACAAATGCATCATAATGACAAATATCGATGGCGGGCATATAGTCTCAAGCTGACATAACGTCCTAGCCATGCATCTCTCGAGAGTAAGGAGTGTTTGAAGGTCTACGGTTGTCGAGCACAAGGCATTAAAGAATGTGTAAAAGCTTGTAATTATAGGACGAATGACCTTTCTATCCCTGAATGCATGCTGGATGAGAACTAGGAGCAGATGTTGCATCAACACATGGTAAGAATGAGACTTCATTCCCTTTAAATCCACGCAATCTTCCTTTATGATGGCCCTCCAATTCGCACTAAAACCGATCGGAACACGCAGCTCATGCAAAGTCTGGATGAAAAGTTTTTTCTCTTCTTTTCTTAGACAGAAAAGACTTTGTTTCTGAATCACCTTGCCATTGTTCTTTTTCAGCTATAGACGCTTCTTAATTCCCAATTGTTTCAGGTCCCTGCGTGCATTAGCATCATCCTTGGTTTTGCCAGGCGTGTTCAACATCAAGACAACAAGGATTTCACATATATTTTTCTCAATATGCATAACATCAAGGTTGTGACGCACGAGAATATCTTTCCAATACTCCAGATGAAATAATCTAGACCGTTTGAAGAACCACGGTGATTCAACATCATCCGCTAGCTCTTGTCGGCCTCCATCAATACCCCTTATATTACTCTTCCTAGTCTTCCCCCACTGCATATTCAAGTTCGCGGTTTGTCTTTTAACCTCAATCCCATCCAGACGGATCGGTTGACGTCATATCTCCACCTTCTTGTTGAACGTGTCAGCACTTGTGTCCTTCCTAGCCTGTTCTGACATTGGCAACCATCGTCTGTGACCCATATAAACATGTTTCTTTCCATATTGGAGTCACAAAGAATCTGTGTTAGGACCACATACAGGACAACCATACTTACCCTTTGTCCTACAACCAGAAACGTTACAATATGCTGGAAAGTCATGAATTGTCCAAAGCAGAAAGGCACGCATGTTGAATTTGTTTTCATGGTATGCATTGAACGTCGTGACCCCTTCTCGCTATAACTTTTGCAGTTCATCAATCAATGGCTGTAAATAAACATCAATATCCTTTCCCGGTTGTCACGGTCCCTCAATGAGCAAAGTCAACATAGTAAACTGAGGTTTCATGCAATGCTTTGGTGGAAGGTTGTACGTCACACACATAACGGGCCATGAACTATGCGATATACTGAAAGTGCCGAATGGGTTAAACCCATCTGTAGCCAAACCCAATCGAACATTGCAAGGCTTAACTGAAAAATCTGTATACTTGTCATCAAGATTCTTCCATGCAATAGAATTAGCCGGATGCTCCATCTTTTCATATTGAAATTTTCTGGTTGAGTGCCAAGACATTTCTTTCGCCAACCATGGCACACTGAACATTCTTTGTAGCCTTGGTGTTAATGGAAAATACCTTAACACCTTCCTAGATATTGTAGATCCTTTTTTCTCAGAACCCATTTCAGTCTTGTACTTAGAAGTTTTACAATTTGGACAAATGGTTTTCATCTCGTTCTCTCTCTAGTATAAGATGCAGTCATTTGGATAAGCATGGATTTTCACATAATCAAGACCCAATTTTGTAATGATCTTCTTCACTTGGTAGGTATTAGTTGGGGACTTGTTACCGGAAGGCAATACCTTCTTTAGTAGTTGAAGGAGCTCTGTAAAGCTTTTTTCACTCCATCCATGATTCACCTTTAATTTGAAAAGCTGTACAATGAAAGTCAGCACGGTGAAATCTTGGGCCCCAGGGTATAGCTCAGCCATTGTGTCTCGTAGATTTGCTTCAAACTCATTAGTTTCATTTTCTCTGAAGACGCCTTCAACTATAGGGGTCACGTTGGTCTCATCCTGTACAACTTCATCTAGGTTATTACCACCAAGTTCTTGAACGATCGGGTTGTGAACCTCATTTAAGTTCTAGACACTATGGTATTGTTGGGAACTTGATTCACGTACAGTACACTTAGGTGATACATGTTCCCCATGCATGTTCCAAACCCTATAGCTTAGGTCGAATCCATTTTTCATTAGATGTATTTCCATATCATCATAAGAAACTGGAAAACGTGCACATCTACAAGTGGTGCATGGACAAGGAACAAATTCTCTACCAGGAAGGTTTTCTTGTGCAAACTTTGAAAAACTTCTGATTCCAGAAAGAAAACGTGGGTCAGGGAAACTTAATGTCATCCACTTCCTATTCATTACAGCCAAATCTCGATTAACCAATGGGTCCATTTTCAACCTGCACCTTACCAAAAATTAAAGTTTGAAATTAACCTAATGCACCATCCTCCTCAAAAGTTGAAAATGAAGGAAGTGCTATCAGATGATTGGACCCATATAGATATTATCTACCAAATACAATGTATTAAGGAGTTTGCAATCATTGTATTTTTACAATAAATTAATAAGTAAAACATTAAACCACTTGCATAGATGAAAAGTCTCGCATGCAATTCTAATATATCAAGCTAAATGATGGATCGTACCAGTCAAAGACTTCACCACACAAGGACAATGAAATGCTTACAAAGACCTAGGATGAAGAAACCACACAAATATCAGCTCTATCCAAAATTTCTTCAACCCACATTAAGTTTTACTGGTGAATTACCACTGTTTCCTATGCATCCAATCCATTCATATAGTATTGGCTCATCATGATGAAAAAAACTACCCAAAAATTGTATTATTCCGAGACTGAAGTGGACCATACGATGTATATTTACAATTTTTAGGTATAATTTTATAAGTGGCCAGACTAGGAGTTGAAACAGCCTGATTTTTTGAATAAAAGCCAAAAATGTTTACCCCCAAGCTTGATTCCTGATGAATGCAATGCAGTGGATTAACATGTTTTATGACACGTGTGGTGGATGAGTCACCAACATTTAAAAAAATGGTATAAATGCACATGCTAGTCTAGCACTTCAATCATATTTCTCAATATATACATGAATGCCTATGCCAGTAACATAAAAGACATTGTAAAAAAAAATAAAAAATAAATAAATAAAACATAGAAATTCAAATTGATGTCACAATCTAACAAACCCAAAAAAAAAAAAAATTTCTGGAATTCCTTTCAGGATCTTAAGACAATCCACTGACATCACCATCATTACCTTTAAATCCCATCCAATCCACCCTAATCCCTTTAAAATTGCTTGGGACGTGTTTGGTTCAAGGGATTAAAAGGGATTGGAAGGTTTAATCCTGGGATTGGCCAAGCGTCCCAAACAGACTAGAAATAGCAATCCCGGGATATAGCAATCCCATAGATCTTGCACCAATCCATTGACGCAACTCTCATTACCTTGAAATCTGTACAATCTACTCTAATACCATCCAAATCCATCCAATCTGCCCGGCCAAACAGGCCCTAATGGTGGGCATTTAATCACCACAGTTTCCTATGGTGTGGTCCACCTGAGATTTGGCCCTAAAATGAAGTTGAAAAAATGAATGGCCTGCATACACATATTATGGTGGAGCCCACAAAGCATTTTTAAGGCCCGTTTGGTGGGAACGGATTGGCTACTCCCCCTGCCACCAGCCCCGTGGCTGGTGGTCGGTGCTCTGTGGGCCCTACCATGATGTATGTTTTTCATCCATTCCGTTTATCCATTTTTAAAGATCATTCTATGGTAGTATCCAAAAAATTAGAAGGATATAAATCTCAGGTGGTCCACACCCCATGAAAACAATACTGATTGGATATCCACCATTAAAATCCTCCTAAGGCCCACTGTACTATTTATTTGACATCCAATCTGTTGATTTGGTTAGACAGACCTAGATGAAGGGAAAAAACAAAAATCAGCTTGATCCAAAACTTTTATGGCCACCAAAATTTTTTTAATGATCGACGCTCATTCAACACTGTTTCCTGTAATGTGGTCCACTTGAGATTTGGATATATCTCATTTTTGGTCTCATATTTTACAATTATCTGTAAAAATAGATGGACAGCATGGATGAAACACATACATCATAGTGGGGCCCACAGAGCACCGACCACACATATTATGGTGGAGCCCACAAAGCATATTTAGGGCCCGTTTGGCTGGGTGGATTGAAAGGGATTGAATGGTATTATGGTGGATGGCCTGGATTTCTAGGTATTGATGGTGTTGTCAGTGGATTATCTTCAGATACATGGGATTGCTATATCACTGGATTAATATATCCAATCTATTTGGCACACCCGGCCAATACTGGGATTAAACCTTCCCATCCCTTCCAATCCCTCGAGCCAAACGCGTCTCAGGCATTGGGATCTGATCACCGACTCTGTTTGGCACGCTTGACCAATCCCAGGATTTAACTTCAAATCCCTTCTAATAACATCCAATCCCTTCCAATCCGACCGGCCAAACGACCCTTAGATTTCAGAAACAGAGAGAGGGGCAAATCCTTCCAATCCCTTCCAATAACATCCAATCCCTTCTAATCCGACAGGCCAAATGGCCCTTCCATTTCAGAAACAGAGAGAGGGGAATGCGGATTGAACCTCTAAAAGATTTGAGAAAGAGATAAAGAGGGAAAAAGAAATAAACTAACCGTACGATGCTTCTTCTTCTTTTACTTCATGCAGCGAAATGGGTTTCGGGAGATGCGGAGTGCGGCCTTGAGACAGGGAGAGAGGGTGAGGGAGATCGGGAGATGAAGAGAGGGCAAGGGAACGAGAGAGACTGAGTGGGTGAGGGAGATCGGGAGATGAAGAGAGGGCAAGGGAACGAGAGAGGGCAAGGGAACGAGAGAGACTGAGTGCGAGAGAGAGAGAGAGAGAGAGAGAGAGAGAGATGGAGACAGAGATGGAGAACGGGTTTCGGTTTTGGAGGGCGGGAGAAAATGGGGATGGGTTTCGATTTTGGAGGGAGATGCGGTTTTGGACGGGCGCGTGATGGACGACCCTGAGTTGTTTTAAAATTTTAGTTACATGGGGCCCACTGTGATGTATTTCATATATCCACTCCATCTAATAAATTTAAATTATTATTTTAAGTATGATAAAAAATTTGTTTAGATCAAATCTTTAAGGTGACCACACAACAAATTAACAGTAAACATTTAATTTATATTATTTCTTATGGTGTGGTCCACCTAGATATTCAATCCACATAATTTTTGGGCTCATGCAATAAAATTATATATCCGAATTTTTGGACGGCTTAGATCAAACACATATATTTCAATGGACCTCATGGATCCCCCTAAGCACCATCTATATTTAATATGCTTTAGGTTGAGAGGTACGCTTTAGCTACGGAGCACTTAGGCTATAGCTACGGATTAAATCCGTAGCTAAAAGCTTTCAACTTTCATAGCCATTATTCAATTTTTTAGTAGTGGGTGAAAGCAACCCATGTAGTCTAACTACTGTCGTCCACGCGCACTCGCACAAACCCATGGGTTTAGCCTCGAGGCGGTCCTTCCAATGGAACCACCTTCGCTCTCCTCCTATTCCTGACCAACCCAAGGGTACAACTAGTGATTCATAGCATGCCGACTACCAATGTATCATCTAGCATAAACAACATCATGTCCTCATACTTCTCACATACAATTCAAATTCTCATGGCAAGCAAGCCTAGCAGTATCATGAAACAAGTGCTGTGAGATGTGGGTGTGTGTGAGGAAGTTAGGCACTTCCTCCATCTTAGAAAATCATATACACAAGAGTAATGAAATCATACATAATATGAAGCAACAATATATGAAAAAATCAATATGGCATGAGCATGTAATCATTCATACACAAAATCATATGAGAAACACGAACAACATCATGAGAGAGCCAAACATGTAAATCCATACAATTCTAACAAACATACAATTCCTAGGGTTTCCCTAGACTTTTAAATATAACATCCAAGCAATCAAAATTATTAAGCTCATACTAAAATTGGTGTTAGGCCACCTAAGAACAATAATCCGCACCTTCGGATTTGTAGAAGGCGTGGGATCGACCTAAGAGGGTAGATTATGGGGGTTGATCGGCCGGAATCCCTACAGCAACATTTGTATGTTAAAACCCAAGCAATCCCTTCTCAATCACATGGGTTTCAATGAAAATGGGTGATGGGTCTTACCTAGATGATTAACGGAGTGAAAAGGGCGACCGAGGATGAAGGGTTCTTCTTGGAGAAGATGTAGGGAGTTGTGGGGTTTGATTTCGTTGGGCCCCACCTTGATTTAGGGTCCTCCTAGCTCTCCTTCACACTCTCTTCTCTCTCATTTGCTCCTTTACTCTCTCTCTCTCTTTACTCCTTGGTGGTTGTAGTAAAGGAGGGAGTTATGAGAGAGCTAAGGCTTTATTTCCTAGACTTGGGCCCTTTCGCCTTAAGTTTTTTTAAGTGCCCACAATGGCCCTCTAGGACTCCATATTGGCCTAGGGGCGACCTTAACACCCCTCCGGCCACCAAATTTGGTGGGTAGGTGCCCTATGGCCCAATGAGGGGCCATATAATATTTGGGGATAAACGAATGAACGGATATGGGGCCTGAGTAAACGATTCCGACTTTTAAATGGCCCTGTGGGGTCCGTTCTGTTAATTGAAGCGGTTCTAGTGGCCTGCTGACCATGAAACTTATAGGATAAGTGCTCCATGGCCCGATGAAGGGCCATGTAAAATTTGAAAACGATCGGATATGGGGTTTGGTCATACGGATCTGATTTGTGATCAACAGTCACCGTGCCACGATTGGGTCCCAGAGTTTATGGACGGGCGTAGAAAAATACATTAGACCTTCACCGCAAACATAGAAGAGATCCGACGGCTGAAAAGCCTGGAACCTCCGTTTTTATTTCAAGCGCTGGATTCCAATCCTGGCATTGGTGGGGTGCATTTAGCAAGTAATAGATCCCACTTCTGGATGTCCACCAGGTCCGTGGTCTACGATGGTCCCCAAGCTCAGTGAGATCTATACTTCCCTGAATTTTTGTAACTTTCTGACCTTCCCGCGTCGCGGTATAGCCCGTATGGATTGTTGCTAAGTGCAGACGAGCCATCTGGCTTGACGGCCCACACCGGGTCCTGTCATGACCCGTCTGGTCTATTCTAATGGACTAATCCTAGGCCAATTAACTTGTGGTACCCCACCGCGAGTGGTTTAAACGAATGGTCCTGTAAAAAATCCTACGTAGATGCCCCATGACACTGTGCTGCTTGGACGGGTTACACAAAATTTGTCCAACCATTTGCTTATCCTGACTACACATTTCTTCCAAAATTGGACCCTGATCATTAAGTGTGGATCGTTAATTAAGATCAAGTTCATTTTGACACCCATTAGGAGAATTTTCAAGATCGGCTAATCTAAATTTCAGATCACCAAAAAAATCATATACCCCGCCTCTATTCGACGACCCCAACACACTGGACGAATTAGATTTAAAGAAAGATTGTCAAAAAATGTCAACTTGGAGAAACCCAATCCAAATGGGATATGAAACACACCCCTCTCACACGCCCACTCTTTATAAAAAAAGGGTGTGTCCTTTCTCCACCCACACATCCAACTTTCCCAACGCCTAAGGAAGAGAGAGAGAGAGAGAGAGAGAGAGAGAGAGAGAGAGAGAGAGAGTCTAGACACCATCATCTTCTTCCTTCTCCACACAGATGGTATCTCCCTTTTGTTCAAGCGATGTCGTGGTTCATGTAAAAACTTTCCTACATCGAGATCTACCTAAGGTTTAGATCTAAGGTTAAGGTGAGGGATTCCTTTAAGCTTACATTAATTTGAGTTGGTATGATTTATCTTATTCTTTTACATGCTTCCATATTTCTGTGAATCCTCCCTGCAATTGTTTGATTTACCATCATCAATTATTTATCCTTTGGGAATTATGGTTAAGGTATGATTTTAATTATGCGTCATCTTTATAAATATATGTGGGGCGATGGATACAAGCATTGCCATTTCTCAATTTTGAGAGCGACGCGTGCTTCTACTTTATATGGAGTTGGCCTTTTGCTCATCTCCCCTTATTCTTGTTGAGTTAACCTATTTGTTACTCTTCTCTTTTATTAAGATAGCTTAATATTTCTTTTCTCCTTTATTATATTAGTCTTGTGTTACTTCCCTTTATGGCTTGGGCACGTGTCTTCAAATTCTAAAACTTCCATGATTCATTTTACTTTCCCTTTGGTGCAAGTGATGTGTTAGAGGTATCAAAACTAGTGATTCAAATATTTTATCGTGGACATAATGCGCTCTGGGTAAAGACCATCTTGGTTGACGCGTAATTCCATGGGTTTGGGTAGTGGTGCACAAATCGATGTAAGTAATTCACAATATATGTTACATCACTTCTGAGATTGGATGTCGCAAATTGTCTCTTCATGAACAAATCGTGTCACGTAATTCATTCGACTCATGTGTTGTGCTGCCTCAAGGTGTTCACGTAAATCCACGATAGCGTTGGACATGCCGGCGAATCTCCGCAGTTATGGGATGCAGGGCAAGTCGGATTTTTTATGAATTATATTTCACCTTGTGATTATCACTATGTATGATGAGCCGCACACACTTTACTAGGCACGCATTAATATATATATTTGTTGCGCATACTGATACCCTCGTAGTGGTGGAGTACAAGACGTATCAGAACCCTTACATTACTCTTATGAATCTCTTAAATTATTATTAATATTAAAAGATAATCATCACTATGAGTAGGGCATTGACCATCTCCAACCGTACAGATGATGCAAGTGATATGCAGATTGAAGACACAGATGAAAATTCCCCTATGAAAAATTATTTTGAATAAATATAGAGATAGCTATATGTTTAGTTTTATTTATTTTCACTGCAAACTTTAATAATGTAATAAGCTCCCATTGAGAGGGCATTTGATAATTTGTTAAATTCTTTTAATATAATGGAATAATAAATACAGTTGATTTTATTCACGTGAATGGCTACCTTCATGAATGTAACTGGATGTTATCTAAATGATAAAAAAAAAGTGTGATTTTAAAGCATTCAATTTATACATTATTAACACCCAGAATTCTCAAGCACGAGTATGTACTCGGGCCACGAAAATTCGGGGCGTTACATACAAGATATATAATCAGGTCACTTAGAAAATCATAGTTAGCCGAGATGTCAAGTTTGATGAGGATTATATGTTTTGTAAGGAAGAACATAACAAACAGGAGAAATTAGTGGTCATTGATGCCGAGATTGAAAAAGTCGATACACGGGCAAAGCCAGAGCCCCAGGCAAAGGTACGGTAGCAGGTGGACCAGCCATCTCTCAGAATGAATCCTCCAAAAGATTGCAGATTACCAGCCAAATATAGAGATAATTCGAATGTTGCATTTGCCCTCATTATGGATGAGGATGATCCGTCTACCTTACAGGAAGTACTGGATTACCTAGATGCTGAAGTGAATGATGGTCATGCATGATGAAATGGACTCTTTATACAAGAATGAGACATGAGAGCTGACGGAGCTTCTAATGGGACGTAAAAGCAATCGACTATAAGTGAATTTACAAGAAGAAATATGATAGATATAAGGCGAGATTGGTCATGAAATGGTATGCGCAGAAGGAGGGTATCAACTTCTGTGAGATTTTTATACCTGTGGTCAAGCATGTGTCTATCATATTTGTATTGGCGTTGTTTGCTTAATACAACCTGAAATTGGAACACATGGATATGAAGGCTACTTTCATATATGGAGATTTGAAAGAGTAGATCTACATGAAGCAATCAGAAGGATTTGAAGTAAATGAGTCAGAGAATAAAGTTTGCAGGTTGAGGAGGTCATTATATGACCTGAAACAGTCTCATAATCAATGCACAAAATGTTTGATACTTTCATGTTAGGTCAGCAATTTACCAGAAGTGAATATGATCATTGTGTTTATTACAAAACATTGAACAATTGCATTTCATCGTACTGGTATTGTACGTAGATGACAAGCTTATTGCCAGTCATAACATATCTGAAATCGATACATTGAAGACTCAATTATCAGGGACATTTAAAATGAAAGATCTGAGGGCTGTAAAGAAGATTATCGGTATAAATATTTACAAAGACAAATAGAAGAGCAAGCTATAGTTATCATAGGTACAATACCTTGAGAAGGTATTGATTAAGTTTGGTATGGACAAGGCGAAACCGATCAGCATACACCATGCTTCTCACTTTAGGCTTTCTTCTAAACAATGTCCCACTATAAATGAAAAAATGCATGTGATGTCTTGTTGTAAGCCCCGTATCCTAGACCGTACCGTTCCTTAGGCTTCCACGATTTTCCCGGTCAAATTCCGGCAACCTTCGACCCTTATCCGGTATTTACGCGCGACCCTGATTCTCATGCCGTCGACTCGAGCGACTCAACCCAGGACTTATACTTTAGCGACCGCGTCGTTGCCGCGGTTCCGATGCCCCAACTCACGCGCTGATGCGATGCCCTGGTCGGGAGATGTGGGCCAGCGTTCGGTGCGAGGAAAATGACGCACGTGTGAATTTTGAGAGAATCTCTACAAGGTGTCACATCAATCAATCAATCCATCAATCCCATCATATCAGGTACACATCACCTTTCACCCATTCCCAAGTAAGCCCCAAAGTCAAAAAGTTCATACACAACCCATACCCTCTCTTACAACTTTTGCCAAAAAAGTCAAAAAGCCTCTTACACTCCCATCCCTCTCTCCCATCCATCACTCCATCACCCATCACTCTCTCTCTCTCTCTCTCTCTCTCTCTCTCTCTCTCTCTCTCTCTCTCCCTTACAAGTCTCTCTCATTTACAAACTCTCCCTTAAGCAAGAAAATCTCATACGTATGAGCCCTCCCATGGTGAGAAAATGCAAGTGTGGCCCACCTTTCCATCCTTAGATCTCTCATCTCAACCACCCATTTCTCATCTTCCTCCATCAAAGAGAAGCACAAGGAGCTAAGGAAGCCAAGGGAGCAAGAAGATCAAGCGGTGGGTGCTTTGATAGGGTAGTTTGTGATGTTTTTAAGATGGGCCAAGTGAGGCCAACCGATCAATGGTTTAGATCTCACTTTGGACCCTAAGATGTGGCCGATGGCCCACTTGGATCATCATGATCATTCCATGATGGGGCCATTCTCCATGGACCCCATCATGATGTTTATTTTCTTGCATATTTAGGGTCATCTAGACCGTCTAATTTAGTGGAGAAGGGATCTCCACCGTTGGATTTAATTTTAATGGGCCCACATGTAATGTGACCCACTTGATGTATGATTTAGTGCAAGGGAGGGCCCATAGTGTCGGGGTCCCTCCATCACGCGGGTCCCACTCTCTATCTCCTTCTCTCCCTCTCTATTTCATTTTTTTATGTGTGATTATAACATGGTTGTATGGCCCACTTGGATGGATCCCACCCTAAAAATGTATCCTATCCAAGCCATCTACAAGTGGGGCCCACTTTGTGTATAGTATCCACACCATCCTCCATGAGGTGGCCCACCTAAGCAGGGCCCACCTCTAATGTATTTACAAAGGTCCAGCATCCAGGGACGCTGGACGTTTTGTTGGAAAATGCAAATATTAGCTTGGTTTCAAGTGAAAGGGGGTGGTCCACTTGTGTAGGCTCCATCATGATGTATGTTTTCAATCCATACCATCCATTCCCTTTCCAAGCCCCTTTTAGGCGTTGAGCCGAAAGATGGGACGAATCAGACCTTCGGGCGGGCCATACCATAGCAAAGGGTGATTTTCACCATTGAAACCTTCCCTGATTGGTTATACACTGAAATATGCCCAATATTGGGCTTGTTTTGCTTGTCTGAAGGCATGGAGGGCCATTGGACGGAGTGGATCCTCAAGTGGTGGACCCCACCTGTAAAATCCTCAGAATAACAAAGAAATAAAAAAAAATACAAAATCACAGCAGCTGCTGCTGCTGTGTCAGACGCAGCAGCGCTGCCTGCGCACCACCTTGATGTTTATTAGCCATCTAATTCATTCATATGGTCCCTGAGGTCAGTGGACCACCCTCAAAATTTGAAGTTCATCCAAGACTCAGGTGGCCCACACCGGATGAAACAGTGGGATTGAACCTCTACCTTTGAAACCCTTTTGGGGTCCACAGAAGTTTAGGATCAGTATGAAATTTATTTTTTCCACGTCAATCCAGGTTTGCGTGACCTTCTCAACGGGTTGGATGGAAAGCAGACATTATGGTGGGCCCCCCATGGAGCCCACAGTGATGTATGTGTTTTATGGCCACCGTCCAGGCGGACGGTGGGGCCAGCTGTGATGTTTATGTGATACCCCACCGTCCAGGGACAGTGGGTGGGGCCTGTTGTGTGCGTGCGTGTGTGGTGTGTGTGTGTGTATATTTATATATATATATATATATATATATATATATATATATTTATATATAATATTATATTATATATAATATTATATATACAATATATATATATATATATATATATTATATTATATCATATTTAATATACTGGTGGTGGGAGGCCCACCTCAGTTACTTGTGGCCCATGATTGAGGCCCACTTTGATATGCATGTAAGGCCCATGGGTCGAGGCCCATTGATGTATTAGGGGCCCATGGGTTATGGCCCATTAAAAATGTTTTGGGGCCTATGGGTTTAGGCCCATTTGATGTACATATGGGGCCCAATTGGTGAGGCCCATTTGATACATATAAGGCCCATATGATTAGGCACATTTGATGCATTCTAAGGCCTGCGGGTTATAGCCCATTGCAATGTACATAAGGCCCATTGGTGCGGCCCATTGATGTGGCCCACTTAATGAATATAAGGCCCATGTGATTTGGCCCATTTAAGGTATTTAAGGCTCAATGGGATGTACCTAAGGTTCATTGCAATGTGTGATCCCAATATAATTTATGTAATGATATTTGTGACAGTCGTGCCTTGGGAGCAATGTCGGTTTGACGTCCACATTGCAAGTATAGTGCTGGTTAAATGTCCGCATTATGCCTTTCCCGAGGGCCCATTGTTAGGCTCGTATGTCTAATGTGTAGGCCGTCTAAGCCCATCTTTGTTATGAACATCATCCATCCTATATGACATGTTTAGTTCCATGATTCATGATCATATGCATCATGCGTATGCTTGATATGAGGAATGACTGATCATCGCATATGCCTTCGGGCAGATTGTTTAGGGGCTCCCGTACAGGGGGTGTTGCCCTACATGAGCGCACGATACGCGCAGGATTGCTGTATGACTGGATAGTGTGATTCATGCATTCGCATTGTGTGATATGGTTACTGTACGCCCTAGCGACATCAGGGCCGTAGCCTCCACAGACGTATCGTGGTTGGCATGATTGGATACCGAAAATACTATTTTACATGGGGTGCGATAGATATCCCTAGGTGAAAGTCCCTAAACCCTTATGGTACCAAGAGGTTGCTCCAACGTCTAGACCGAGTGGGTACATGAGCGCTGAGTGTCGATTACCAGACGGCTGCGCTTTCAACTGTGTTGTGGTCGGTTAGAAGGGGGTGCGGCCTTACCCGCCCGAGAGTAGGGGGCAATGCTAGGCTGAGTCTGACCAGCTCGAGGAATGGGTCCGCTATTGACGAGCCGAGCCCGATATTGGCAGGCAGATAGTGAGGTCTTTTCCACTCACCTTATTGCGCGCGATGGGGCGGCAATCTGGCTTGGAGTGTACTAGACCCCGGTGATATCCCAGATTTTAACTGTATTGATGTGGACTTAGATGAGGATTTGTATGCTTGAGTTGCATTTCGCATTGCATGGCCTTGGTAGGGCCGACATCATTCATGCTTTGCACCGCATGGCCTTGGTACGGCTATGGTATTCTTGGCATTCATCAGCATGTTCCGCATTACTCTGATACTGCATAGCTGCATTACCACCTTGAGCATACACTTTCACCACCCTCTAAGTTTTTTATAAGCTTATGCACGACCGTTGCGTGCAGGTGACGTTGGATCGCAGCAGCGCTGAGGCTTGGACGTGTGGCAGATCATTTTGGAGTTTTTGTTCATCTTCATTATATTTCCCTTTATGCTCATTGTACTTGTAAAGTTTTTGATCATAGTGAAAATGTGATGGAGTTTTTGGTTGTTGTTTGTGGGTTATGCCTTTGGTTATGCTTATTACGAATCAAACTGATGTTGAAAATCCTCCTTGTAGCATCCCAGGATCGGAACCTGGCGAATGGGCCCTGGGAGCCGAGAATGGGGTTCTACGGAGGCTGTCGGCGCCGGATTCGGCGATTGAAAATTTTGTGAGCCCGGTTTCCGAGTTTGGGGCGTGACACTTGTTTTCCCTATTCGAATGTTGTTGTCATTTTGATGTATATCATAGTCTCTATGAGACCGGATATTTCACATGCAGTGGGTGTTATAAGCAGATACATAGATAACCACAGCAAGCAACATTAGAGAGCAATAAAATGGTTACTTTGGTATATACGCGATACAGTAGATTACATCTTGACGTTTGAAAAGTTAGAGGACAAATTGGTAGCCTCTATGGATGCTAATTATGTAGGAAATATGGACAATAGAATGTCCACTTTTGACTACTCGTTTATGTTAGCGGGTGGGGCCATCAATTAGATGTCGAAGCTTTAATCTATGATTGTTCTTTTTACAACCAAAGATTAATACATGGCAGTGAGGAGGCGTTTAAAGAAGGTTTTTAATTGAGGATAATGATAAATTAGCTTGGACTTCAGCAAGAGGCCATGCCGGTTAATTGTTAATTGTGAAAGTGAAAGCGAGATTAATTTGGTGAAGAACTATGTTTATCACTAATAACTAATCATATTGATGTTCGTCATCATTTTATCTGACAAGTTTTTGAGGAAAGCAGTGTGACACTAGAGAAAATTCATACAAGCGTGAACCCAGCTGACATGCTTATGAAGGTGGTTCATACATAGAAATTTAAGTTTTATGCGACTTCTCTGGGTTTGGCGAAGGCTTAATGAAGACGAAGTGTGCACAAGAAGTGACGATAAAGTTATTATGAAAAGCGATTAGATATGGTGATGACGTGGTGAAGCAATGAAGAATAAAGATTGAATCTATGCTGGAGATTGTTGTCAGATGTATTCAATTTGACTAAGATTAAGGGTCTGTCAATGCCATCGACAGATCACTCGATGCCATCGAGAAAATCCAGAAAAATTCCAATTGCTCGCTAGATAGTTTTGGAGTTACTACTCGATGCCATCAAAGATATCTTCGATGTCATCAACTGGTCTTCAATGGTTGTCGATGCCATCGAAGGTCCCATAGATGGCACACAAGGAACTGCGTAAGTACGCGATTTGTTTCTAATTTTGGTTGTGGTAATATATATTTCGGGTGTAATCAGAATTAGGGTATGGGTATGTGATAATTTTGATTTCGTTTATTTAATTGAATTCAGATTTACTTCTTCTGGATGAGTCAGCCTAGTCGCCCCTTACTTCCAGTTTGGATAGATGGGCCCCATGGTCTGATGTCCAAATGACTGGTCTGTTGAATTGCATCCAGATGGAACATGACCCCAAAGAATCCTGTATTGGAAGAATCCAGTGACCCATATTCGGATCTTTTCCAATTAAACGTGTACCATTGCTATTTCTCTCTTCTGAACTGTAACAACCCATTTTTTTGTAGGAACCAACCTCACCGTCCGCTTGCATGTGACCCACTTGAGTTCTGAATCAACCTCATTTTTTGCTTTATATCCTCTCATGGTCAGGCCAAGATGTTGGACGGAGTAGATTTATATCATCGTTAGTGGGACCCATTATATCTAAAATAAAATAAAATAAAATAAAAAGAATGAATTATCTTCCGCATGTCACCACCGACTAACCCACTCTCTCCCTCCTTCCTTCTTTTTCATATGGTAATGGGCATCGAACCCTCCCACCAAATTGAAACTGTCCCATAATCCCCACTCTTCCATTCCGTTACTCACCCCCTTTAAAAAAAAAACCCAGAGAGAAAGAAATAAAGAAACAAAAGAAACAATCAAATCAAAAAGAGAGAGAGGGAGAGAGAACTCTATAGATCAAGAGAAAGACATTGGAGCAGGGTCGGATCATCAGATTTTTAAGGTAGGTGATCTTAACTTGAAGTTTAACATTTTCAGTTAATTATTATGTTATTTTATTCCAAAATTTTAATAGATCTTAAATTTCAAATCTTAACTTGATCATCAAATTTTAATAGATCTTAAGATATGTTAGATCTTAAGGTATGTTAATTGTTATGTAATTTTATTCCAAAATCTTAACTTGATCTTAAATTTCAAATTTTATATATATATATATATATATATATATATCTTAATTATATTAGATTAGTTAATAAATTATTGAAAGTATAATTTAATATAAAAAAATTAAATTTTAATTCTAAACTTTTAGAAATTAATAATTTAAATAAATTTTGTTATTAAAATAATCATATTCATCAATGGAATTTATTTAATAAATTAAATTATACTTTGATTGATTTAAATCAATTTCATCTAAAGTTAAATTTAAATATAAATAAATTCTTAAATTGTAAAAATACTTTATTTGTATAGATTTATTAAATTTTAATTTAATATCAGAACAATATAAAAAAAATATATATTTGTTAAGTTTATGTGATAATTAAAATAAAATTTAAATTTTACAATTTAGTGACTAAAAGAATAAAAAAAATATAAAAAAATCCTTAAATTGTAAAAAATTTTAATTTAATATCAGAGCAATATAAAAATATATATATTTGTTAAGTTATGTGATAATTAAAATAAAATTTAAATTTTAGAATTTAGTGAATGAAAATAATAAATATTTTTATGTTAATATTTAATATTATTTAAGTAAAATTTTTTATTTAATTATATTTCTTATACATTATTAAATCAGTAATTTCTAAATTTAATAATAGTAAAAATAATATTTTATTTAAATATTTTAATTATTAAAGTTTCAACAAAATTATATCTAGAATTATTAATTAGAAAAAAAAATTATATTGTTGATATTTTCGATTGTGAAACAATGATTTATCTTACATGCATGTCCAACATTCATTAAACGTTGATTTTAATATGTTGGATGTAACGTAAGCAAATAGGGCGATCGTGTCCCTTAGGTGTAAGACCCTAAAGCCAGCAAGTAGGGCGATTGTGTCCCATGAGTGAAAGACCTTAAAATCCACTGGATCCTTTGGAGTCTCCTTTGTGTACGGTGTATGAGTACAATTGTGTGCATGGACATACATCAGAGGTACAACTAGAGCAGTGGTCTGACAAGCTAATGTATAAATGGGTCTATCACCACGAGGTATCGGTGCGTGGCCGTTATTGCAACGTGGCCATCCATTTGGGTACAGTGTTGTATGAAATGATATATATTGTTTATGAGAATTCATGGAAAGTATCACATGCATTACAGTTTTACAATTCTATTGCTTAAATTCATGTTATTTTATTATCTGTATTCTATTTTTCTCCATTAAAAATTGATATAATCTGAACATGTTAAATTTTGAGTAAGAAATGACCCAATTGAGCTGTTATGCTCACCCTACTACAAAAATGCAAGGTGCAGAGCTGAAATACTACGAGCAGGCGGGCCTTTACTATTAGTTTTATTTTTCTAGAAAATTAGGTTTAGTTTAAATTTCAATTCAGTTTTTTGTTATTTAAGTTTAGTTTAAATTCTAAATTTCAATGTAAAAAAAATGAACTATCAAAATAGTTGAATTTAATAAACAGTTCAGCAGTATTTTCCTTTTAGATGATTTTGAATATTTATTAAATTTGATTGAATCATGTGGATTGTAATAAATATCAATATATTAAAACTCACGAACTTGGGATTCGGGTACCCGAATGTCAGGGCGTTACAAGTTGGTATCATAGCTAGGTTTAGATTAAAAACTGTGGACCTAGGGTTGTCTTTTAAATTAGTGATCGACCCAAACATAAATTAAATTCTTTTGCTTTTACGATAGGAAAAATAGAAATATAAACTCAGAGATCATTTGCATTTATGTTGACATCAAATATGATCTTATTTAGGCTTGACATTAAACTAATAACCCAAATCTGGACCCTAAGGAATTTTAAATTTTTTTAACATACTACGGTAAATTGGACAGCAATTGTAAGCAGAAAACACTCAACTTACAAAAGTCATAACTAATTAATTACACCTCCGTTTAAGTCGATTCAAAATCCCAGTCATATATTACAAGTTTAGTTTTAGTAAAAAATAATTCAAAAATATAAATTTAGGTTTCTTCTATACCAATATTAGGTTATGTATATACTAGTTAGAAATCATTTGTTTCTGAACAGACCTAATTATCCGAATTTTAGAATTTTCTATAGACTTTATATTAGGCTGAAATTTTATAAAATTATATTAGACTCATAAAAGTATCATCATCAAAACTTTTAGATCAATCCGACACTAGTAAGTACAATAAACATTAATAGGAATAATATCCTAAGAATCTGAATTTTCTGCACTACAACCTTGATACATGTCACTGCTTGAATTCTCTTAACCTTCATGTATAAGTCTTTAGACTATTTAATCTTTTTTGCAATCCAATAAATTTTTCATGCTCCTAGAGACCTTAAATAGTATGCACTCCCTTAATGATACTTAGAATTCAATTTAGTTACTACAATATACCTTACTTATCACACATTAAAGCTTGCATGTTTAATCAATCATAGATTATAGCGGATCACAACACTGATATCGGAGCCTCATCAGGAGCTCCTAGTTCCGATACCACTGAAAATGGGTCACTTATGGGTGGAATTATTAGAGCCATAGAAGATCTTATGGCTCTTGTGGGTTATCAAATAAGACAAACTCAAGCGCAAAGTCAAACTCAAATCGTTCACGTAGCTAACGAAAGGATAAGAACTTTATTGGAAATGTTTAAAAGACAGAGGCCACTTGTATTTAAGGGTGGGCTTGACCTATCTTAGGCCGAGGTGTGGAAGAAACAGATTGATAAGATGTTCACAGTTACGAGGTGCGATGAATACCAGAAAGTAGAATTGGCTATTTGCATGCTCGAAGTAGAAGGGGAGGCAGACCATTGGTGGGACTCAGTCGTTAGGATGAACCCGAGAGTTGAAGCCTGGACCTGGGCCCAGTTTTGTGAGAAGTTTGATGATAAATACTTTCCTTTGTATGTGAAAAATCAAAAGGCGGGAGAATTTATGAAATTAGAGCAGGGTGACATGACAGTGCGCCAGTATGATGCTAAGTTCATGGAGCTATCGCAATTTGCAACTGTTCTGGTGTCTGATGAAACCCGCAAGACACAAAATTTTGAGGAAGGTTTGAGAGCCTCCATTCGTAGCCGGTTAGCCCCTTTCGTATAGAAGACATATGTCAAAGTGTTGGAGCGTGCTTTAGCAGTAGAGAAACATCAATGAATATTGGAGGAATCGTTATAAAAAGAAAGACGTAAAGAGTGGTGCTAGAACTGCTACGCATATATCTCCAGCCAACAAAATGCAGCTAAGCGGCAGAGAACAACACCGACATCGATGATTAGACTGAAGGCAGCGCTTCCTGCACCACGATTTTCAGAATTTTGCTATAATTGTGGACTCGAGGGTTGCACTTCTCGTTTCTGTTCCAGACCACAGCGCACTCGATATCTACAAAGGTCGGGACTGTCACATCAGTCTTTCAGGTCTCCTCAGAAACATGAGCCACCACCTATGTCCTAGTGACCTCCATTACATCCTTCCGCATCACAACCCTCCTCGAGACCACCTTAGCCATATGCACAGAGGCCGCTACAGTCATACTCGAGGCCACCATAACAAGGACCTTTGTCGGTATACAAAGATCACCTCAGCAGTGGCAACCACCAATTAGACCTCAATAGTGCCAACAGTCGAGGCAGGGAGATCAGGCGCCATAACCACAAGCCTAAGGCCGAGTCTACACCCCAATACAGTTAGGAGACAACACGGTGTAGCTATACGAGAACTTGACGCAGCAATACGAGGGCCCAATTTAGAGTTATGATGTTCTAGCATAGTCTGAGGATGAAGCGACCTAGACTTATGATGATGCCGCACCCTTATATGGGGATCCAGCACCGCCAACCAATGACATTATTCAGCCTAACATCAAGGCTAGCAATGATGTAGTCGAAGATACTATCGTTATTTATTCATCCTTAGTTAGAGCGTTATTTGACTCTGGAGCATCGCATTCATTTATTTCTTACTGCCTTTTATGCTCTCTTGGGTTATCACTTACTCCATTAGATAAAAAGTTAACGGTAGCAATCCCCCTTAGTAATTCAGTGGACCTAACTCAGATTTGTAAATTCTGTCCAATCATGACCAAGAACGTAAATTTACCAGCTAATCTTATAGTTATGTCAATGCGAGAATACGATATTATATACATTGGGTATGGATTGGTTATCTTTATATCGGGCTAAAATCGATTGTTTTAGGAAGATAGTCATATTGGATATCAATGGGCGACCACCGTTACAATTTCATGAAATGCGAAGGAAGGGATCACTGGTTAATTTGTCAGCCATCTCGAAAGTTGAACCCCAAGGAGTAGAACAAATTCCAATTGTTAATGAACTTTCAGAAGTATTTCAAGGTATCTCTGGATTACCTTCAAAGAGAGATGTTGATTTCGCAATGGATCTGGTACCTGAGACTGCACCAATCTCTAGAGCATCATACAGTATGGCTCTTGTCGAATTGAGAGAATTAAGGGAGCAACTTCCGCAGCTTCAATACCAAGGCTTCATTAGGGCTAGTACGTCGCCGTGTGGTGCACCAGTATTATTTGTAAGAAAGAAGGATGGATCTTTGAGGCTATGCATCGATTACCATCAACTTAATAAGGCAACTATCAAGAACAAGTACCCGCTGATTTATTCGATCAGTTGAAGAGAGCTAAATACTTTTCTAAGATAGACCTACGGTCTGGATATCATCAGTTGAGGATTAGAGATGAAGATGTACTCAAGACTACCTTTAGGACTCAGTACGACCATTATGAATTTCTAATGATGCCCTTCGGACTAATGAACGCTCCAACAGTATTTATGGACCTCATGAACAGGGTCTTCAAACAGTATTTGGATCAATTCGTGGTAGTGTTCATAGATGATATTTTAACTTACTCCAAGACGCAAGAGGATCATGTTAAACACCTTCGAATAGCTCCTAATTTAGACTCTAAAGGACAATCAGTTGTATGCCAAAGCTTCAAAATGTGACTTTTGAAAGAATGAAGTAAAGTTTTTGGGGCACGTGGTATCGAAAAAAGGAGTGTCGGTAGACCCATCGAAAATCAAAGCAGTATTAAATTGGGAGCAGCCCACTAATGTAACAGAAGTGTGCAGTTTTATCGGATTAGCTGGTTATTATAGAAGGTTCATTGAGGGATTCTCTAAGATAGCAAGGCCATTGACTAACTCGACTAGAGGAGCACTTCTTTTAAATGAAATGAAAATTGCGAGCAAGCTTTCTTTGAGTTGAAGAAACAATTAACGGAAGCCCCAGTACTTTCCTTACCAGCTAAGGGGGAAAGATTTGTGGTATATACCGATGCATCTTATCAAGGGTTGGGATGCGTGCTGATGCAAAGTGGTAAAGTAATAGCATTCACATCAAGGCAGTTGAAACCTCATGAGCAAAATTATCCTACTCACGACTTAGAGCTTACAGCTATAGTGTTTGGCTTAAAATTTTGGAGGCATTATCTTTATGGTGAGCAGTTTGAACTGTACTTGGATCACAAGAGTTAAAAGTATCTTTTTTATCAAAATGACCTAAATATGCGGTAGAAGAGATGGATGGAATTCTTGAAGGATTATCATTTCGACATTTGCTATCATCCAGGTAAGGCGAATGTCGTAGCCGATGCATTAAGCAAGAAAACATGTAAGCTGGTGGCAAGTTTAATAATTAAAGAATGGGAGATGCTTGATATAGTTAAAGATTTTGATGTCAGACTTCATATCGATGAACTTCGGGCTTATATCGGTAATTTAGTGGTGCAACTCACTCTTATAAGTAATATTCTTTCAATTATCCATTTAGATTAACCCTCTAATTCTTATATTAGGATATAGTTATTCGAAATTTTCTTTTCTAGGTGCGACGAATAATAGAAGCACAGAAGAATGAGAAAATAACAGAAGAAGCGGGAAAGGACAACTCGGAGTGACGAGTAGGGTCTTGTGGTGGGATCAGATTACGAAGGAGGTTATGTATTCCAAACATATCTAAATTAAAACAAGAAGTCTTAAATGAGCGCACCATACAAAATTCACCATCCACCAAGAAGGAACCATGATGTAGGCCGTCAATATTGGTGGAGTAATATGAAGATGGAGATAGCCAACTACGTCGCAAGGTGTCTTACCTGTCAGCAGGTTAAAGTGGAGCATCAGAAGCCGTCGGGACTTTTACAACCGTTAAGGGTCACAAAGTGGAAGTGGGAACACATATCGATGAATTTTATTGTCGGACTACCGAAAACAAGTTGTCGTCATGATGCGATATGGGTGATCGTTGATAGGCTAACAAAGTCAGCACACTTCCATGCTATACATATTTCTTCATCCCTAGACGAGTTAAGCAAGCGGTATATCAAGGAGATCGTTAGGCTTCACGACATTCATGTGTCCATTGTATCCGATCGAGACCCCAGGTTTACATCACGCTTTTGAAAGAGTCTTCAAAAGGCCTTGGGAATGACGCTAGACTACAGCACGACTTTTCATCTGCAGATTGATGGGCAAACAGAGTGGGTAAATCAAATCCTAAAAGACATGCTTTCCAGCTACATTCTTGACTTCAAGGGAAAATGGGATGACCACCTCTATTTAGTAGAATTCACCTACAACATTAGTTTCCAATCTAGTATTGGCGTGGCATCATTCGAAACTTTATACGGAAGACCCTGCAGATCACCAAGTTGTTGGACCGAAGTGGGTGAAAGAACATTGTTGGGACCGGAACTAGTGTAAGAGACATCTAAGAAGATTGTCATTATCAAAGAACGTCTACGTACCGCTTAGAGTCGCCAGAAGAGCTACGCCGACAATCGCCGAAGGAACTTGGAGTTCGCTATAGGAGACCATGTGTTCCTAAAGGTATTCCCAATGAAAGGAGTTATGCGATTCGGGAAGAAAGAAAAATTGGCACCACGCTACATCGGACCATTTAGATCTTGCAGAGAGTAGGCCTCGTAGCCTATAGACTAGCCTTACCTCCTCAGCTTTTTGGCGTCTACGACGTATTTCATGTATCTATGCTTCGAAAGTATGCAAAAGACACATTGCACATCATTGACTGGGAGCCGCTAGAAATTTGGAAGAATGTCTCATACATAGAACAACTAATTCACATTCTCGATAGAAAGGAGCAAGTACTTCAAACAACAGCAATACCACTCGTGAAGGTTTAGTGGGGGCATCATGGCGAAGACAAAGCTTCGTGGGAGCGAGATGATGAAATTCGAGAGAAGTACTATCATCTCTTCATACGATAGGTATGTTAAATTTTAGAGATGAAATTTTTATTAAGGGGGGTAGAATGTAACAACCCATTTTTTTGTGGGAACCAACTCCACTGTCCGCTTTCGTGTGGCCCACTTAAGTTTTGAATCAGCCTCATTTTTTGCCTTATATCCTCTCATGGCCAAGCTAAGATGTTGGACGGAGTAGATTTATATCATTGTTAGTGTGACCCATCATATCTTTTTTTAAAAAAATTAAAAATTAAAATGAATTATCTTTCACACGTCACCGCTAACTAACCCACTCTCTCCCCCCTTCCTTCTTTTCGTATGGTAATGGGCACCGAACCCTCCCACCAGATCAAAACTGTCCCATAATCCCCACTCTTGCATTTCATTACTCACCTCCTTTAAAAAAAGAAAAAGAAAAAGAAACAATCAAATCAGAAGGAAAGAGAGAGAGAGAACTCCGTAGATCAAGAGAGATAGAGAGAGAAATTGGAGCAAGGCCGGATCATCAGATTTTTTTTTAAAGATAGGTGATCTTAACTTGAAGTTTAACACTTTTAGTCAATTGTTATGTTATTTTATTCCAAAATTTTAATAGATCTTAAATTTCAAATCTTAACTTGATCTTAAATTTCAATATATATATATATATATATATATATATATATATATATATATATATATATCTTAATTATATTAGATTAGTTAATAAATTATTAAAAGTATAATTTGATTAAAAAAATTAAATTTTAATTCTAAACTTTTAGAAATTAATAATTTAAATATATTTTGTTATTAAAATAATCAAATTCATCAGCTTTGGAATTTATTTAATAAATTAAATTATAATTTGATTGATTTAAATCAATTTCATCTAAAGTTAAATTTAAATATAAATAAATCTTAAATTGTAAAAATACTTTATTTATATAAATTTATTAAATTTTAATTTAGTATCAGAATAATATAAAATTATATATATATTTGTTAAGTTTATGTGATAATTAAAATAAAATTTTAATTTAGAATTTAGTGAATAAAATAATAAATAAATCCTTACACTGTAAAAACACTTTATATAAATTTATTAAATTTTAATTTACTATCAGAACAATATAAAATATATATATATTGTTAAGATTATGTGATAATTAAAATAAAATTTAAATTTTAGAATCTAGTGAATGAAAATAATAAATATTTTTATGTTAATATTTAATATTATTTAAGTAAAAATTTTGATTTAATTATATTTCTTATACATTATTAAATCAGTAATTTCTAAATTTAATAATAGTAAAAATAATATTTTATTTAAATGTTTTAATTATTAAAGTTTCAACAAAATTATATCTAGAATTATTAATTAGAAATAAAAAAAATTATATTGTTGATATTTTTAATTGTAAAACAATGATTTATCTAACATGCATGTCTAGCATTCATTGATCATCGATTTTAATATGTTAGATGTAACGTAAGCAAATAGAGCGATTATGTCCCTTAGGTGTAAGACCCTAAAGCCAGCAAGTAAAACAATTGTGTCCCTTAGATGAAAGATTATAGAACCCACTGGATCCTTTGGAATCTCCTTTGTGTACGGCGTATGAGTACAATTGTGTACGTGGACATACGTCAAAGGTACAACTGGAGCAGTAGTCTGATCAGCTGATGTATAAATGAGTCCATCACCACGAGGTACCGATGCGTGGGCATTATTGCAACGTGGTCATCCATTTGGGTACGGTATTGTATGAAATGATATATATTGTTTTTGAGAATTCATGAGAAGTATTACATGCATCACAGTTTTACAATTCTATTGCTTAAATTCATGTTATTTTATTATCTGTATTCTATTTTTCTCCATTAAAAAATTGATATAATCTGAACATGTTAAATTTTGGATAAGAAATGACTCTAATGGGCTGTTATGCTCACCCTCCTACAAAAATGCACAGGTGCAGAGCTGGAATACTATGAACAAACGGGCCTCTACTATTAGTTTTATTTTCCTAGAAAATTAGGTTTAATTTAAATTTCAATTTCATTTTTTGTTACTTAAGTTTAGTTTATATTCTAAATTTTGATGTAAAAAAAAAATGAACTATTAAAAGAATTGAATTTAATAAACATTTCAGCAGTGTTTTCTTTTTAAATGACTTTGAATATCTATTAAATTTGATTTAGTCATATGGATTGTAATAAATATCAATATATTAAAACTTACAAACTTAGGATTTGGGTCCGAATACCCTATTTAGGTACCTGAATATCAGGGCATGACATGAACTGTCTACTCATGTGCCACAAATCAAAATATATAATAGTTTGTCTTACGAGAAAAATAACAAGTCCTAGCTTATTTAGGGTGGGACAAAACATCCTAACGGTTTGGATCTTCGAACTATGGGCGCCAGTAGCCAGAATTTTTTTGTTTTTTTGTTCTTTTAAAAAAAAACAATTACACTCTACAAAATTTCGGCAGAACGGAAAGCTTGAGTAGCACCAAAATCTGAAACAACCCGACCCGAGTCAGCGCAATCCAACGGTTTCAAGGCATTCGGCATTTGCGGGTCCAACCGGTACGGTACACACGTGTGGAAGATTTTGCAAAGTATGGCCCACTTTTTTAATGTGGATCCCACGGATGGATGGATTGCTCCAAAATCTCGTTGATGGGGCTATCTTAGCCTTTCTTTTTATTTGTGTTGTACAAGTGGACGGTTAAGAAAAGAAGTATAAGAAAGATCCACATTCAACTGAAAAGGTGGAATGATTGGTGGATGGACATCTTCGAATATTTTATACAGTTGGGTCGTGGTCCATTCATGAACGAACGGTGGAGATGGAACAGACCAGCAGTTTGGAATATCACTTGAAAGCTTGGAAAGAGGAGGGTATAGATGTTACACGTGGCACATGCATGGTGGATTAAACCCACCAGTACTGGGCCTCACTTGAGATGATTTACAAAACAACGGCTGCACTGATATGAAATGATGCCCTGACCTGTCTCTATTGGACGGTCAATCTTCAAGGCGAAGATAATCAACGGTTGGAATTCAAAAAAGAAAACTTTCGTAAAATCAGATAATATAGTTGTAATTAAGTTCCTGTAGTGAAAGCTGTGTGGGACCCACAGAGATACAAAATCATGTGGGCCATACTACAGGAAAATCAGGGATTGAACGTCCACCATTGGAAATTTTATGGGGACCAGAGAAGTTTTTTTTTTTATATCAGAATTATATTTGTTCCTACGGTCTATCTGAGTGGTAATAACCCTATGAACGGTTTGGATGGCATATAAACATCATCGTCGGCCCCAGGAAGTTTTTCAACGGTGGACGTTTCCGTTACCACTGTTTTGTTTTGTGTGGCCGACACGACTTTTGGGTCTGCATGAATTTTCGGCTTCTGTCCTATTGTGGTCTTGCAAAACTGATGGACGGAGTGGATTTGTCACGGGCATCTCTGTGGGGCCCACAACCACAGGAACTTCCTGTGCCCTCTGCCAAGTCGAGTTTTATGACGTATCTACAGTGGGTTTACGATTACTGGACGGTATAGTTCCAGTTAGAATGTGACACGTGTACAATGCAGGTGCCTGCGTATCATTCATCGCCTTGTCGGAGTATCAAATGCCTCCTTGTCTCTACTCAATGGTCAATGAAGATTTTCACAGATATGGTCGAGTAATCATTATCATCAGCTTTTCTGTGTACACGCCTGCTTGATGGTTGGAAATTCACCCAAGTTTATGGGAGCCGTACATTTGTTTCTAGAAAGTGGCCCAGTGTACACAGGAAGATGGGGGCCACGATTCAGTAATCCAGACCGTTGGTTTGTTGTGTCCCATCATGGATGAACTGTAACTCAAAAATAAACGTGAAAAGCCAATCCTAACCATTAATTTTGTGATCCACAGTCCAACTGCCTAGATTCATTCAAAGAAGGTCCAGATACTTTTGGATCATTCTCCATCCACCGCAGGAATCAAGATCAGCGAACCGTGGGCCCCACTTGTCACTCATGGCAAACACGTGTATACTCCGCAAAAAACTACAAAGACGAATCTCCCCACATGAATAGGTATCCCTTCACACGCATACATATTCTAAAAGATTGTGTGAGTACAACGTAAGGATCTACCCTTACACCAAACGCAAGCAAAAATATAGGAAGGTGTGGTAAGATCACCACCACATGCAGCTTTTCACGTGCACACGTGTCAACCTTGTGAGCACGTGGGACATCTGAGGATTGCATAAGGTGGACCCTACCATGAAGATGAACATACAAGAAAATCAGGACAGTTCACTCATCAAGCATCGTCCTTTTATACAGGGGTGGCCCACCTGATAAGTGGATCAATCTGGTCTTTTAATTTTACGATTGGATCCACGTTGCTCAGATGCCCGACAAACTTTCCAGATTGGCACACGTGCAGCGTGTATAGGCACACGTGTGGAGAGTGTGCACGATGGGGCTAAAAACCTCAAATCTCCATAACCTGTTGCCTGTACGGACCACAGCTGAAACATTTAATGGGCCTCTCCTTGGATGGACCACAGCTCAAACATTTCCCAGATCAAATTATTCCAGACAAAACCAACCTTTGATATTTCTTCAGTTGAGTGTGGACCGTCTGTTTGAAGAGCACCAATGGGAACATTAGGATTGTTCAATCAAGGACGGTCCATCCACTGTAGGGCCCATCAATCAAAAATCTGTATCACATGTTCAAACCTAGACCAGCGGATCCTATGATATCCTTGGGTTGGGGATCATACACTGCCTCACTCGTAGTGATGAATTGTTACAAATAATATTCCTGATGCACCTCGGCTTAATCGAGACCGTTGATATGATAGATCCACCAAAAATAGTGTACACCCAAAAAATGTCCAACATTTTAAGACCATATAAACCATCGATCAGTGGACCACAAAATTGCAAGTATGAAAATTCCTCCTATAAACGTACTGAGGCACAGGAGCCTTTAATTCGTCCTTATTTTTATTACCTCCCGCGTAAATAGCCACACATTCCTTCGTATCAAAGCACGCCGCTGTTGAAGGGAGCCCGTGCAACACAAAGTCTCTGTGGGACCTACTGTCATGTGTGTGATATTCACTTCGTCCATCATTATTTTCAGCTCATTTTAGGACATAAACCCAAAAAATCAGACCAATCCAAACTTCAACTGGGCCACACCAAAAGGAACAGTGGAGATGGACGGTCACCATTGAAATATTCCTGGGGTCCATCCTAATATTTATATGCCATACAACCCGTTCAGAAGGTGACTCTTATCAGGTTGAAGTGAACAACCAAATATCAAGCTTGAAAAAAGACTCCTGTGGGTCCTAGAAGTTTTTCAATGGTAGCCATCCAATTCACACTTTTACCACTGGTGTGGTCCACTTGATTTTTGTATGGTACTTATCTTCAGGCTAACTTCGTAACATGATCTGGCTGATGGATGGAGTGGATGTTTCACACACATCATTGTGGGCCCCACAGAGCTTTTTGTTGCCCTGGATCTCTACAACCTTGTTGTATGAAATCCGTATCAGCTCCTTTTGAATAAATCCGACACAGGATCAGGTCATTCACTGCTCCCTTGCTTGGGTGGGGCCCACACGTAATAGTCCTTCCGTAAGCATTTATTTCTGTCTGATCAATGGGCCACTCCCACGTAAAAGCATTCCCTTGTAAAACCATTCATGATTTCAGGACGAATCCGATAACATACATCCGAGTTGACTCGGGTTCGGTTTACCGATCCGGTTGGATACCCGAGTCACCCCGGTCGATGGGCTGGATTAAGTTTGATTTGGGCCCAATGGAAGCCCATGTTCCAGGTGGGCCAAGAGCTGAAGCGGATCATGGGCCTGCTGCACTTGGTCACGGGGGAATGTACACGTGTGAGTTTTGGCTTGGCCGCATTCGTCAGGTGGGTCCCACCATGAACATGCAATGTCCTTAAATTAAGGCAGACCTGATCATCAGGTGGGCCCCACATGTGAACCATTCGCATTTCCTTTCCTAACCGTCCATTCTTCTAAATACAAGTGTGTGCTGCTTGATTGATAGACAAACCTGCATCTTGTCCCCACGGTAGTGTTTACATGAGCTCTACTTGATGAAGGGCTGGGATCTCACAGATGTTTTCCTCACTGGCACGTGTCACAAAGCTCTAGCCCATCCCTCGTGTGATGTAAGGACCTGAGTCAGGACCGAGTGATAACCGGTTCTGAAAACACAGCCCCACCATATGTTAAATAAATTGGTCCGGTCTGCCCCCACCAGTTGGGCCCCTGAACTGAGCCAGAGGGCTGGGCCCACTTGGGGCAATGATGAATTTCCCAGACCCGATTATAAAATCCACTTGGGTGATAGGGCTCTAGTCGGACTGGGGATGCACAAAAACAAAAAAACAAAAAATCTCTCAAATCAAGTTGAATAATCCAATCTAAGAGCTTTTTATCTGTTTTATATGGCCACCATAAGAAGTCCCATCATGTGAACGGTTTGGATCCCCGATTTGAAGGCTTAAGTCCCGCCTGGTACCTCACATGAAATGATCAAAATCTGATTCCCCTTGTTGGGTGCTAAAATTCATGCAAGCGATGTAAGACATGTATCAATGAGCCCAAAGAGGAGCTAAAGAGGAGTTAAAATTCAGCTTAGTTCAATCGACCGACAAATTTAGTCGGCATGTCAAAATTCCACCAAAAATTTTAGGTCGAAATTCACAATATTTTTACTTTTTAGCCTTTGGGACGTTTTTGAGCATGTTCGATCGATTGACTCGAACGATTGACAATAAGTCAACGGACATCGAAAATTTATGCGTTTATTAAATTTTTATTTCTTTATTTGATTAGGATTCTTTTAATTACATTTTACGATTTGTTAGGGTTATTTAAGGATGCTAAATTCATTTTTTTCAATATCTATTAATTAAAATTCTCAAATTTATATTATTTTCTCTCATGAATTTGAAAAAATTATCTTATGAATTCAAGAGTGGCTTGTGAATTCAATATGTTTATCGATCGAGGAAGACGATGATCAACCTCATCACATCCTTTTCTGCGTCAGTTTGGTATCAAGGCGAGGTTTTTTCTTAAATCGATAGCTTATAACGACGGGTTGAGCAACAATCTCATGGACGGTGCTCTAGAGAATTATCCTTTAACAGCGGTGACTTTCGAAGGGGTGTAGAGTGAGAATCAACAAGTCATGCAAGGGCTGCAGGCTGCCATCGATCGCATGATGAAGGCCCTACGGTAATTCCATGTTTATGGCGATGATCTGCCTCCAACAGAAGCTCGAATTCGCAATTATGTTGGTCGCAAGGTGATGCTGGCGGTGAATCGTAGAATCACATATGAGGAGGTAGGATCCAGCGACGAAGATATCGATGACATGATCTTACACCATCCTGAATAAGGCAGCGATCAGGTATATCGGACGAATCGAGAATTCAGGATGAAAGTCGATCTTCCTATCTTCAATGACCAACTCCACATCGAGGACTTTCTCGATTAGTTGCTTGAAGTTACATCTCTAAAGTGATGAAGGTTAAACTTATAGTTTACAAGTTGAAGGGCAGAGCTTCCGCTTGGTGGGAGTAGCTTCAACTCGCACGGACGAGACATGAAGGCACCAATATGTGCATGGTCGCGGATGAAGCAATTGTTGCGCACACGATTCATCCCCAGCGATTATGATCAATTATTGTTCCAATAATACCAAAATTGTCAACAGGGTAGTTGACTGGTGAAAGATTATGCTGAGGAATTCTACCGTTTGGCTGTGCGAAACGATTTAATTAAGACTGAATCGTAGCAAGTTGCTCAATTCATCGGTGATTTGCATGTTGTTATCTAGGATTGGGTTCAGATGTAACATGTTTGGATGATGAACATGGCGATCAAGCTAGTCACCTGAGCGGAGATGTAACTTGAACAATCCAATACACGTGCCTATACTGCTAATAGGGTAGCCACCACGGGTCTTTCATAGGGAGCACCACAGACCAAGAGGAAAGAACCTGTAGTGGGAGTCCTCAACCTCTTATGCCTACGAATAGAGAGTCGAAGACCGGACAAGCGAGACTCCAAAGAGCAACAATCACTGCTGCCGATCCAAGCAGCATCCCAAACTCTTAAGGTCGGCCAAGGCTAGACCATTGTTACCGACGTGGCCAACCAAGTTACCTATCAAATGCATATCCCCAGTGGCAAATGACTAACCTAACAATTAATGATGAGAGCACTGAAATTACAGAGGAAGACCCGGAGATTGATGAAGTGGAACACATAATGAATGATGAAATGAACGAAGCATATTGGGTTCCACGAGATCATGATGAATCTCTGGTAGTGAGAAGGTTATTGTATGCTACACCAAAGAAATTGATACACCCACAACAACATAACATCTTTCGAACAATGTGTACAGTGAATCATAAAATCTATGAGTGATCATAGACATCAGAAGCAATGAGAATATCGTTTCCAGAGTCATGGTGGAGAAGTTGCAGCTGAAAACGGGAAAACATTCATCCTCGATTCCCCATACACAATTGGCTGGTTTTAAAAAGTTAGTGAAACGAAGGTAATTGAGCAACGCATTATTTCTTTTTCAATTCGTAAACATTATAAGGACCAAGTAGTATATGAGATAGTTGACATTGAAGCATGTCATATAATACTCAGTCGGTCGTGGCAATCAGATCGTGATACCACCCATAGATGATGAGATAACATATATAATTTCATCAAGGATTGTCAAAAATCCATACTCGCCCCTATGGGCCTGGATGAACAACTCGAAGCTTCTAAAGCGGATGGGCATTCTCTTCTCACCATATAATACTTTGTGGAAGAGTTCAAGGAGACGGTAAAAGTCTATGCCTTGGTTGTGAAGGGTGAGAAAGTATATCCCATGATTATTCCTGAGAAACTAAAGTCGTTGTTGCAAAAATTTTAAAAAATCTGACCCGATGAACTTCCCCATGGATTGCCCCTATGAAGGATATACAACACTATATTGACCTTGTCCCAGGGGCTAGTTTACTCAATCGCCCTTATTACCGAATGCGTCTGAAAGAGTATGAAATTTTTAAGGATAAGTGGAGGAATTACTTCATAAGGGTCTAATCCGAGAAAGTATAAGCCCATGTGTCGTACTAGCTCTATTGAAACGTAAAAAGGATGTGAGTTGGGGCATGTGTATTGACATCCGATCAATAAATAGAATAACCATAAAGTATAGATTTCTTATACCATGGTTGGACGATATGTTGGACATGCTAGAAAGGGAAAAACTATTTTCTGAACTGGATTTGAGGAGCAACTACCATTAGATCTGTATTTGACCGGGTGATGAATGGAAGACAACATTTAAGACCAATGAAGGTTTATATGAATGATTGGTCATGCCTTTCAAACTCTCGAATGTGCCTAGTATATATATGAGGTTAATGAATCAGGTTATGAAACCGTTCATTGGGCGATTCGTTGTGGTTTATTTTTATGATATTTTGATATACAGTTAGAGCAAGGCCGACCATATCGAGCATCGCAAGTAACTGTTACAAGTGCTACCCGAGAACAAGTTGTACCTCAATCTAAAGAAGCGTAGCTTCTTGACAGTAAGTCTCTTATTTTTTGGATTTGTTGTGACATCCACAGGCATCTATGTGGAAGGTGAAAGCGATTAAGAAATGGCTAATTCCAACCAACATTCATGAAGTGTGGAGTTTTCACCGATTAGTGACGTTCTATCGTTGGTCCGTGAAGAATTTCAGTACAATTGTGGGCACCGATTACAAATTGTATGAAGACTTAATCATTTCAGTGAACTGACGAATCTAATAAGAGCTTTGCTGAAATCAAACATAAATTGTCAAGAACCTCGATTCTTGTACTTCACAGGTTTGACAAACTATTCGAGGTAGAATGCGATGTTTCATATGTTGAAATTGGGAGAGTTTTGTCACAAGAAGGCAAGTCAATAACCTTTTACAATGAGAAGCTCAGTGATGCCCATAAAAAGTGGTCGACATATGAGCTTGAACTGTACACAGTAGTCCATGCATTGCGACATTGGAGACTTTACTTAATTCAACGGGAGTTCATTCTTTACACAGATCATTAATCTCTCAAATTTATAAATAGTCATGCTAACATGAATCGTATGCATGCTAAGTAGATTTCATTCTTTCAGAAACTCGTATTTGTGTTGAAGCATAAGTCCAAGCAATAGAACAAATTGGTTGATGCGCTTCACCGACGTGTAACTTTATTGATCACTATGAGCAATGAGGTTGTCAGGTTCAAATGCCTCTGCTGATGACAATAACTTCAAGGACACGTAAATTAGATGCTACGGAGGTTAACCTAGCGACCTCTATATTTAGGATGGATTTCTCTTCAAAGGAAATCAGTTGTGCATTCCACGAAGTTCATCGCAAGAGCATGTCATCCAAGAGCTACATGCAGGTGGCCTCGGTGGTTACCTAGGGCGAGACAAGTCGATAACTCTCTTGGATGAGCGTTACTATTGGCTACAGCTGAAGCGTGATGTCTGAAAGGCCATAAGCGATGCCATACGTGTCAAACATCCAAGGGACAGTCTCCATTGCCAGTACCTGACGGCTCTTCAGAAGATTTGCCTATTGATTTTGTGCCTGGCCTTCCACATAGGTACTGCTTGAAGCAATGAATTGATCAAGTGATTCCCATACAGAGAGCCTTTTGTAAAAGATCTTTCACGCAGAAGGCAGCTGCGTTCGTTGTTAATTGGAACATAAGATATTGTTACACAGAAAATTTATGAATTAAATGATCCTTGGTCCAAGGATATGTATAGCAACTTCAGAGCCTGTTTCATACAAGTGGGAGCCATAGTTTGGTGATCCAGACCGTTGATCTGATGGCCCTGGAGTGTATGGACCATCCCCCAAATATTTCCCAGATGGAACAATCTTAATTCTTTGATAGACATCTGCAAATAGAAGGTTAAGAAAAAGAAACAGCAATTGCCCACCTACAATAGAAACAAGGATAAAGATTGGAGGTAAGGAAATTTCAATCTAAGATATTTTTAAGGCACAATCCATCCACTTGTGGCCATAAGATCAGCAGTCTGGATCACCAAACCATTGGTATACTTGGACAATGCACAAGTGATCAGACTCCATGCCAACCCCTAAACACATGAAAAATGTTATTAGCCAAGGTGAAAGTTCCTGACAGCATTGTTAGAAGAAGAGATGGATTCATTTCACAAAATACAATAGAAAAAGGTGATAAAAGCAGCTATGCCACTTAAGATACATAGCCTGTCCAAACGGCTCTCATTTCTCATCTTCTCCTCCTTCAATTCACTCTGCGCTTTCGAGTACAAATGACAGGACTCTAGAACCTCGCTGTAGTTTTTGCTCCGACGGCAGCTCAATGCTTCTTTGAGGACAAGCAAGCTGTTCCTTCCATTAACATGAGCGCCTGCCATATCTTCCAACTGCATGCTTAGCTCAGTTAGCTTGAGTGTTGTCTGGATACCTTCCCCCTCCCCTTCAGTATTGATAACTCTAAACTTCATGACGATGATGCATTCCACTACTTGACATGGGAGGATGTCTTTGGCGGGAAGAACAGACCCAAAACGTATCAAGAAATCCTTATCTGTTGGCCAATGCCTTTGGCCCCCAAGTGGGTTCCAGCTAGCGAGATTAGCTGCTTGCTTCATTTTCCGGTTCACGACGATCCAACTAAGCCTGATTCCATCACGGAGCTCCCTCCAAAGCTTCCCCTCTTTCCTCTCCCTCTCTATGGACATAATTGGCGGAAGACCATCGGTAACTGAGAGGGTCACCTCGGCTTCATCATTGACACCATCTGAATATCTAAGCAGATCAATCCGAAAGGGGCAGTTGTAGAACCAACCATGGAAACCGTCCGAATCAGGAATCCCCCAAATCACCTTTGAGTAGACTGCTTTATCCTTGTACCGGATATCCACGATTGAGACAAAATCTGAAGGAGAAACACTGTCGAACTCATCAATGTCACCGTAGTAATCAGCCTCAGCCCATTCTTCAGAGAATTCAAGATCATTGTCCCACTGAACCACAGGGACGTCCTTGTTCACGATTAGGGGGTAGCAGTCTGCATAAAATTTCCGGAACCCGCCAATCGATGTAATCAAATTTCTAACATCTTCTCTAGTGGTAGAAGGCCATAAAGAATGACATGCATTTTCCCATATTCTCTCTTCTCTTGAGATGGAACAGAAATCAGCACAAGCACATCCAGCACTAGCCAGAGTCGCACCATCAAGACGCCTCAATATATCATAGAAGAGGTCGCTGCTCAATGATGCTATATTGCCCATTTGTGAAACTGACATTGCCATGAGCCTACGAGCATCTGAAGAACATCAAACCATAGAATGAGAAATGTTAAATCCAGATCTAAAGATCTCCAACATTAAAGAATTTCTAAGATTTGCTTATCAAACAGAGTGCAACATTCTTCTAAAACAATGAATGACAATTTGAGGCCCACTTCTGTGACTGTATATGGTTGAGAGTCGGCATTGACTCTTTTGATGTGTGTGTGTGTAAAAGAAAAATAAAAATCAATCTTCTTTTCCTTTTGAAATGCAAATGAATGTTGCATGACCAATTCACCTCTTCAATTTGTATGTGACAAGTAAGAGAACTTAAATTTTATGGAATTTAGTCTTAGCTGTGAGATCTCAAGGTCAAGGGTTAGGTTTCAATACAAGCATTGTCTGTTAATTTTTCCTCATGCATTCTTTAAGTTTCTATTTTATAATAAATGTGGTTAGCCTTTGAGCAAGGTTTATAACTTCAAGGCACTGTTCAGCTTGCTCCTTATTCAACTTGATAATTGATTGCACTCTGAATAGAAAATTGGGGGTGGGGAGGAACTTATGACAGTTACACTTTGGATAGAAAATTGGGGGGCGGGGGGACGGATTTATGATAGGTTGTAGACTTAAAGGTGGCTGACCTCATAGGCATGCCTACAAGCAGAGACACGTGCTGATGTGTGCGAGATCCAAACCAGTCATCAGGTGCACACACCATGTTGATGACCTGGTGTAAACAATCAGGCCAATCCACTCATACGGTGGGTCTCACGTCTGATAAAATGTGAATGGTAGTGATCCAGATTCCATGTATACATTTGGACCCCCTTATGAATGCACTGGCTTTATTTTTTAAAACAGGCCATCAGCGACGTGGGTCTACCTGATGAAGATTTTTTATGGAGAGCCAGTTGGCATGTGTGCCTATGCATAAGTGTGTATGTAGGAAAGCCTATGGGATTGGAATAAACTCAGAGGTTGGTAAGGAGTGCTCAGAACAAAAAGAGGTCAATTGCAGTCATTCAGAACCCAAAACAAATAGGCACTTACCACACTACGTGTTACCCAAAAATAATAATAATAATAAATACAAGTATATTTCTTTCAACTAAAAAGATGCTCAATGAGTGGAGGAGAAGCAAAGCGTCGACGCGATACCTATTTACAAGAACAAAGGAGGTAAATGAAATCGCACTGGGATAAAATCACATCATGAAGCTCTAGTAGAGAGTGGTGGCGCAAAGACTAACGAAAGAAATAAGGGTATTAGAGGATTAATTTGGATTCGGGTTCTCGCTAGGGAGATCAACTTTGCCAATCAATGGAAAAATATAGAGAGAAGAGGAAGAAATTTACACGTGGTTTGTATTAGCATACAGAAAGCATATTATAAGGTGATGTACTTATGTGGTGGGTGATGATCCAAAAGGGATCCCTGGGGATATATTAACATCATCAAATACATCTATGAGGATGCTTCTTCTTTTTCTTTTTCCTTTTTTTTTTTAATGAATCATTTATGAAGATGCTATTGCAAGAGTGAGAACGGATTGTGGTGAGATAGATGCAATTCTGATACAAAAAAGTACTCATTAAGCCCTTCCTTTCTGCACTTGTTACAGATAAACTAATTGCTAGGTCCAGGACAAGGACCCCTGCTGTGTGTCGGTTAATGATGACATGGTGTTGGTCGATGCGACCAAAGAGAGGGTTAATGCTAATTGGACATTAGGAGGAAGATGTAGGGCTTGTTTGATTTTCCAGCACATTGGTAAATACCCTGCAAAGGGGGTAATAATTATTTCCCTGTGCATTTACAACCTTTTCACCCATACTTGATTTGACTACCCACTTTTTGGACACGAAAATCGAGGACATTGCAAAATATTTGTGGGTCCCACTATGATGCATTCCGCTTATCCACACCGTTCATCCATTATGCCAGCTGAATTTATGGCTTGAGCCAAAAAAAGAGGCATATCCAAAGCTCTAGTGGACCACGCCACAGAAAAAAGTGAATCAAACACTTACCGTTAAAAACTTCTAAGGGCTACTGTTTCTTTTAGTGTGGGCCACTTGAGTATTGGATTTACATAATTTTTTTTGCTCATATCTCAAAATGTTGTGGTAAAATGGATGGATGGAACAGAAATGTCATAAACATCACAGTGAGGTCTGAAAATTTTATCTAGCACTTTTGAACCGGTTTCCAAGGCAGGAATTCCCAAAAATTTCCAAACTGGTGAAAGTGTCATAATTAGCCATTTACCAGGTATTTACACTTGCATTGAAAAATCGAACAGGCCCTTAGGGTCCATTTGGGTAGGGGATCCAGCATAATCGGTAGTAAGTCTAACCCTGATGATTTCGGTGGGACCCATGCCCCCCATGTTGGATTTACCACACCAAAGAGGCTTCTTCTTCCACAGATTGCAATTACTGGCATTTTTAGTTTTTCTGAAACTTCCATAATTACATTTATGAGGAGGAAATCACTGCTTTAGCATGGCAAATCCGACAAGGAAGGCATGGGGCCTACCAAAATAGGATTAGGCTTAATACTGATTTTGTAGGATCTCCTACCCAAACAGACCCTTAGAATCTAGATTTTTAGATTTTTTTATTTTTATTTTTATTTTTATTTTTTGTTTAAATGGCCAGAATAATATTAAAGCTATGATCAGGGCAGGAATGCCCAATAGAAAGAAAGGATCTGTTGGTCCATCTTTAGCGTTTTTGCCCACCCCAGTGTCTACAAATGATACTTTGGCAAAGATTGAAACAAAGAGCAACATCAACGTTATCATCATTTAAGCTTTCATTGTCAGTAGAACTATGTGGTATCATTCAACAACAATCTCAATCAAGTTATTTGGCCCCATCAACTATTTAGTGGGATCAAACACCTCCATGAAGAAATATATTGAAGAGGCACCAAGCTTGCTAAAAATCCAAGCCATAGACTGTACATTACTCCTGGTTATCCAGAAAAAAGATAGGAGCAGATAACAAAACAATTTAGGGCTAAAAGATGCCAAACCATCAGCACCACATGAAAACATCTCTTAGAATAGCTTAGCTAACTTGCAGACTTCTTTACAGCCTCATTCAGAAGCAATTGCAAGATTATACACCAACATGACAAGTCACTAAAAATTTATGGGTCCTATATTAAGAAAATGTCATGTTAGAGAAAATAAACCATTTTTTATATTTTCTTATACATTCATAACGCCTAATGCATTTAGGTTTTTTGACCTAGCCATGTGAAACAGTTTTTTCTTACATATACCAATATGGCCCTAAAATTGGCCAAATATGGACAATACATAGTGCATATTATCTGATATGCATAATCCAAATATCAGCAACATTATAGATAATATCACCAATATTATCGGTATGGTAAAGTGCATGATACCGAAATTGTTGGCAGTATAAAATTTTCCAAATATTGCCAATATTTTCAATAATATCAATGATATTTGGAGATATTATCGATATCAACAATATTTTAAAAAGAATTCCTTATAAAAGTTCCCTGTTAACGGTGATACCATTGATAATATCCTAGATACTAACAATAATATCCCCAATATCAGTGATATGTTGAGATGAATTCCTTGTAAAAGTTCTCATGCATTGACATGGATTTGTAGCAAAAAAATAAATTAATTAACATTTAAGTGAAAAATGGAGGGGGGGATTGGTGAAAACCTGTTTTTTTTTTTTTTTTTTTGATTTTATATTGGAAAATGTGTTTTTCACGATTAATTTATGTGGAAATTTTATATATTAATCAGCATTGGCTGAGACATTGATTGGCTACAAATTATTTAATTTACACTGATTTTTTCAACAACACGGTTTTTTTTTTTTTTTTAACAAACATGGTTTCAACAAAAACACATGGTTAGGCCCCTATAAAATGGAAACTTTTATATATAGTTGTTCGTTGCAATATTTTGAGTCCTACATGTGTAAACATGTGTCTTATAACATCTCCTGAAGGTTCTCTCAAAAAATTCACCTTTTTTCCAACGTTTCCCCAATGTTTTCCCTTAGACCGCGATATTTTTCTGCATTCTTTCATATCTCCAGTCATGGAAACATGTAACAATACTGATACTGTGAACACTGCTGATATGTAGCGTTTGTTATGGATTTTGGAGCTAGCCAATACATGTATGGATCCTATAAAGCTAAGAATGGTAGCACCATCGTAAGTTCTTCTACTAATTGCAGAATGGACATTGGATGAAGTAAGGTGATGCAAATAGGATCAAAGAAATGGAAACTAATTGCAAAAACTAAATTCGGCATACCAGATTCAAAGCACAAAGATGAAAAATAGAAAGATGAGTATGTGGAGTTGCTCCCCACAGAACCGATGGAGTCACACCGACGGTTTCTAGGGTATCACGCCTCTAGAAGAAAACTCCCATCTCAGAAAATTCAAGAAACTAATTTCTATTTCACAAAATCCTAGAATCTAGTTCATATGAAGGACCTACTAGCCTATCTATAAGTTGAAGTACATAGGTTTCCAAGTGAAACTCAAACCATACCTAATTGTTGTAAACACTAAATGTACTCCTAATCATATCCAACTACTAATAGCAAATTGTTTCCTTATATATATATATATATATATATAATGCTAGTAGAACTCCAGACTATACCAGGACTCAAGATAAACCATGTTGAGATTACCAGCATACTGTAGCAGAACTGCAGCACACTACAGTAGCAACACTGACACAGTGACACTACACTGTAGCGCGCGGTGAACAACCTATCTCCAGCAGATCAGATTGCATCAATTTCCCACAGCTTCAGAAAAACTTGTCCTCGCATTGGGAATTGGTGTCAATCTCAAAATCTGAGGTGCCTCCATCACAAGTCTTATGTTGCTTGGGTGGAACGTAAAGGTGAATGGCTCCATGTTGACTTGGTGCTTCAATGGATGAATCATATTTTCCTCTTTCTTTCCTGACCTCAGGTACACGTCATGGTCTAGATTATCTCCTTATTCAGCAATGGCTGCATGACTTGTACTTCTCACTGTCTTGCATTTAGTACATTCATCTTGCTTATGGCATGAATAGCTTGAACGCCTTTCTTGTTCCCTTGCATCACATTTGTCTTCCACCGTCTTCTTGTAGTGAATCATCCCGCATGGGTTTGAGGACAATCTCCATCCCTCCACACATGAAAGTGCAAGTATTGCCAAAAAGTATGTGGTGATCAAACATCCATGAGTAACCAAGTCGGATATGGCAAACCCTCATTGGTATGACATCACACCATACAGAACCAATGTAATGTTGCTCCAACGAATGGGTCACTAGATACCAATCACTCAATTGCAAAGTCTCAACATTTAGCTAGAAACCTGATATGCATGCAGATGTTCCTGTTTTAATCTTCAATTGCTCAAACAAACTTTGTGAAGTGAGCTTCATGATGCTACCCTTGTCAAGAATGGCTTTGAAGGTCTTTCCTTCACATAACACCCATATCTGAAAGATATGTGTAACCAATCTTCTCCTATCTCTTCCTTAGGAGCAGTCATGACATGTTGAACCATAAGCGAGAGATAGGTTCTTATATCTTTAAGACCATCTTCCCCCTTTTTGATAGCTCCATCTTTTTGCTCTTCATCTTCTATCTCCACATCGATGACATCTCCACAAAGGTTGAGATGCTTCGATGAGCAAACAACTGCCAAATGTCCCTTGCCTCCACACCTATAACAGGACATATTTCTTTGATTTTCCTTCAAGCCCTTTGGTTATCGCAATTGGTGATCATAGAAGTTCTTGGACGACTCTCCATATGAGTTTTTGGATTGCAAAGAGATGAACTACTCAATTGTAGCTCGAGCCAATGTATTCCCCCTAGACTGGTAACTTTTACGTCTATCTTTCATCCACCTGTGCTTCTCCTGTACCTGCAGCACAATATAATGCAACTCGTCTACAATTTCCCTGGACTTCTACCATCCCATTTTGAATGTTCCTTCTGAACCCTCTACAATAACAAGCTACCCACTGCACTTCTAATTCCGCCAGATCACACCACAAAACAATATCATGATACTTTTGGGTGTACTCCTCAATGGTTAGATTATCCTGCTGCAAATTCAAAAGCTCTCTAAGTATCTTGCTTTATAACTTGATGGCAAAGATCTTCATTTCATCTTAACTTTCATCTCTTCTCAATTTGAAATAGATTGAAGGCCACTGCACAGCAAGTCTGTCACCACTAAGTTCCACCATTTCAAGGCTAGCCCATTTAATTTCAATGCTGCGAATCGTAACTTAACTTCCTTGGCGAGCTGCAACCACTCAAAATAATTTCCTAGCAACTCCAACCAGTAGTGGAAAACATTAGGGTCTAGACTACCACTATAGCTCACAACCTCCACCTTCATGTGCCTGATTGGATCTTTTGCGCAATGAGGTTGAGTAGCCTCAACATAATCCGGATATTCATGATGAGGGGTTGTAATTGCAGGTGTTTGGGCCCTTGCCAAGGATATCGGGCCATGGTTGTGGTAAGTCTATCACTTACCCTGATACCAGAAAAAATTGAAATAGAATCAAAGAAACTGTAATCAAATTACCGAAACTGTATTCAAATTACCAGATTTGAAGCATAAAGATTGATAGACTGAAAGATAAGTATATGGAGTCACTCCACACAAAGTCGACAAAGTCACACCAATGGTTTCTATGAAACAGCACCTCTAGAAGAAAAGTCCCATCTCAAAAAAAATCAAAGAAAATAATTTCTATTTGTTAAATCATTTCATACGCAGAACCTACTAACCTATTTATATGTTAAGTGCATATGCTTCCAAATGAAACTCAAAACTATCCCTGATTGGTAAAATCAAACTCTTAATCATATTCAACTACTAATAACAAACTGTTTCCCAAAAATAAAAACACCAACTCACTCTAAAACAAACTCCAAATTAGACTAGGACTCATGATAAAACCATGCTGAGATTAGCAAAGTATACATCATCACTAACTATCTCAATGGGATCTGATTGCATCACAATTCACAAGGACAATCTCACAAGATTCTATTGCGTTAACAATAAAATAATACAACTAGTCAGCGGGACTCGGGTCTTCATGGTGGCTAAGGCCTATGATGCCGAAATATGGTAACAGATATACTTCAGATGCGGCGAGGGTACAGATTTTACACATAAACGAATAAATTACCTATTTAACATATCTAGGTATCACAAGCTGAGGCATTTAAATGAAGATAACTGCATTCTACCAAAATTTCAATATTGCATTCTTGACTTGGTTTTGAATCAACGTAGGCAATCTTGAAGATTGGCCGCACAATTTTCGCAAGGAAATCAATATAGAATACATATTCCAATTCCTAATGCATTTGTGTAACTTAATCCGTTTCCTCGAATCACTTGAATTACGTGCTGAGGAATGCTACCTGCGGTTGCCAAATTAGACAGCATGCATGAATAAGATTCAAGCACTCATCAGGTAGGCCCCACCATTTATGTGCCCTAGCAGAAGGTCGGATGATTGAAGGTCCAATTCCATCTACTACACATGTGCTTAGCTTCATATAAGTCTGTTACCACTCTCAGACCCTCGGTAGAAGGTTCGCGCAACTGAACACGTGCGGCCCACCTGATGAGGGCACTGGCCCGATGTTCGGGCTACCGCAGATTACTGATGGCGACAACCTGAGGAATTGCCCGGATCTCCCACACGCGTACTACGTGGGAAAGCATGGGGCCCACCTGGCATTCTTTCCTTCCCACCGCCATGATTCTCTTAGTTTTCTTGTGCATTTTTCTACTGCATTCCCTCTACCATCGTTTCTAGTACATTTTTCTACCTCATTCCCTCTACGATCGTAGATCGTAATAACAAAATCCAGACATCATTTTCTCTACGATGATTCTACGCTAGTGAAATCCAAACACAAATTCACCCAAATTACGACGGAATTGAAAAATCGGAATGAAAATTCAGATGGTGGAACCAACGAATTGATTCAACTACAGGAATGCCCATGAACGAGAAATCAAAGAAATTCAAAACGATGAAAGACATCTCCAATCAAGAAAATCTCACCAGACTCAGTGATTCCTGATTCAATCTGGACCGTCCGATTACTAATTCAAGAAACAGGCCTTATCCCATCGATCTGACACACGAGAGTCTGCAAATCGGTGTTTGGAGATGGATTTCCCTCTCTCTCTCTCTCTTCTCTCTCAACGGATAATGTTTGAGCCGTACAATTACCATCTATCGACCTTCATTTGAAGCAAGGAAATTGCGTGACGTTGGGTTGATGACAAAACAAGAAGCTATATCTCCAAACCCTATACTCAAGCGCCCATCGCACGCATGCTTAGGTGGCATATTTGAGTTGATCTGATCCGTTCATCAGAAGAAAATCTTGTCTTATATGATTTTCCTTAAATAATTCTGTTAGAAGTATGATATTCTCACACGTGTAAATTTAAATCAGATTATTGGTCGTCCATTTTTCAACTTTCAATAGTTTCGTGAACTTGTGATGGACTTTCTTTACTTCTAAGTAAAGATATATTTCCATGAACCCACATGATGAACTGACCAGATCTCTAACATACATGTAAATTTCTCACGTGAATTGCGATTATCTTTAGAGTTTAATGTGCGCGATTGCAAGCATCACTCCTCGCTCCATTAGACTTTTAATCGACACGAACGGGGAAGGATCACGTACAAAGTTGCATATGAAATTTTACATACAACGCTACCTTTTGTCAATATATATTAAATTTTTATAAAATCTGATCCGTTAAAAATTTTTATAAAGGCATATATATCAGTCATAGTAAAACTTTCATGAGTTAATAGATTGGGTGGGCCATCCGTGTAATGAGTCGTCCGTTGTCTATTCATTGATTTTAATGGTCTAGTGTGCCAAATGATCAACCGTTCTAGATCTTCATGGTGTTTCCCACCATTTTGATGGCTAGGATTTTAATCATATTTGGTACGTTTGTGGAAAAAAGAAGTTGTATTTTAAAGCTTACATACAACTTGCATGTAAACATTTTGTAGAATGGAATGCAAAATCCAGCCCATAACCCCACAGCCGGCTGCAACCCTACACGTCTTCCCGCCAACGATCAACATCGGTCAGATGCAAACGTGGGCCCCAAAATAAAGTTCGCTTGTGTTATCCGCCCATGGGTGGGGCCCACACCTGGACGTTGAGTCAGGACACACATCCGTCCATTGATTTCGACGGTGGGGCCCACTTGATTAGTACATATATTGCCGGATTTTAAGAAGATGGGTTGCTTACTCAGGGACGCGGATGGCGTCCTACCCCTGCCCGTCTCCGACTGGGAATGGGCAGGAGCCTTGAGGGACCACCGTGGTGCAGGGATATTATCCACACCGTCCATCCATTTTTTTCGTAGCAGTTTAGGGTATACCTCAAAAATGAGGCCGATCAGGGCTAAAGTGCTGCCCTATTTCTGGGTTTTTGTCCTAAAATGATAGGAAAAAAAAAATGAATGGACGGTGTGGATATACCCACACATCATGGTGGCCGCTCAAAGATCCATTCCCAGTCGGAGACGGGTAGGTGTAGGACGCGGTCCACGTAACACTTGCAAAATTTTATAATTTAGGTGATAACCAGAGAGCGGGGTTCTTCCAACCTATTAATGTAGATTTGAACCCCAACCTATTAATGTAGATTTGGGGCTAAAAATTTACGCTACTTGATTATCATTATTCTTAGGATAAGTTGAAATAAAATAAATTAATAAATTTGTTTGGTTTGATTAGATTTATAGATGATTGGTTGCTAAATCTTGCTCCTTGATTATCATTATTCTTAGGATAAGTTGAAATAAAATAAATTAATAAATTTGTTTGGTTTGATTAGATTTATAGATGATTGGTTGCTAAATCTTGCTCCTTCAATTTACTTTGCTATTTGTAGAGTTTTGTTATGCAGCTTATTTTTCCAGTTGCCTTTCCCATTACTATAAAGATTATAGTAGTTGAAAAGCATTTATCTAAATCGTACTTTTTATTATATTTTCCTTTTGTGATTATTCCTCTTTTGTCGGCCAAGTTCTGTGTTTTAAACTGCTAGACCGCATTTCTCTCTTCGCTTGTTAAACTTTTGGATAACTTGTTTACATTACTTCGTCAACCGTCTAATGATGTGTAAAATTGGATTTATGCCAGTTATGATTTCGCAAAAAGCATTCCAAATATCTCGAAGATATTTTTATCTACCTCCTATTTCTCTTACAATGTCACATGTCGCCTTACTATTAGTTTTTTTTTTTTTTCCATAATGGTTAAAAATAGGGTACAACATTATCCCTTACATCGCTTCGCTTTTAGGAAAAAAAGGTATCAACCTGAACCAACACATCTTCAATCATCCTTCTCAGTACACGAATTGAGCGATCGGCAAGTTGTAACATGGTCTGGGTAGGTTTTAATTTACCTAGACCCAATTATTCGTAAACCGAGAAAGGGATCAAATTAATACTCGCCTCTAAGTCAAAAAGTGCGTGCTCAATTCGATGGTTCCCAATTACACAAGTGATAGTTAGGCTACCGAGATCTTTGTATTTTTGTGGCACATCTTGCTTAAGAATGGCACTCACTTTATATATATATATATATAATCATCTTTTGAATATTTTGTCGTATTTTTGTAGTGCATAGATCTTTCAGAAATTTGACATATGAAAGGATTTGTTTAACGGCATCCAATATAAGGATATTGACCTTCACTTGCTTAAGCACCTCTAAAATATCGTGAGAGTTGGAGAGAGGTTTTGGTGCAATCAACTGTTGAGGGAATGACCCGATTGGCTTAGACACTTCTTCGGGTTCTTCCCCTTGTGGAGCAATGCTAGGTTGATCATTTTTATCTTCTTCCGGATCCCTAAGCTTTTCAGCCCTTTGCCGAAATAGATTTGTCAGTTGTCTTTCCACCCCTAAGAGTGATGATAGTCTTGGCTTGCTCCATTTGATTTAATGAACTTGGGTCACTAATTTCACATTGTGGTTTTGAATTTGGGAGGCGTTGGGCTAGAAGCATCTCTTTCTCTCCATTCGCTAAGTGTGACTCAATCCTTTGAATTAACGATGCAAACATTCTCATTGTTGTTTTGAGATCCTGGAATACTTGTACCATATTATGGTTGAATAGCTCTTAGTTTTGCATGAATTTTTAATCATATCCTCTTGAGGCCTCTTTTGATTTAAAAATTGCGTAAGGGTCTCTTGTGGGTTAGCCGTTTGTTCATTCTTCAAACTGGAATTTGGGTGATTGCTCCACTTGGGGTTGTATGTATTTGAGGTAGGTCCTCTAAAAGGTCTTTAATAGTTGTTCACGACATTTGATTGCTTTTTCAATATTTCTTGAAAAGCAAGAATAGTAGGACAATTTTCAGTTATATGTATGTTGCAAGCACAAATACCACAAACAACTTCCGCAGCCTTATCGAGTTTGATAGGTTCTACCTTCTTAAGTTCCATAGCCTCAACTTTCCCTGTGAGATTGACCACCCTTACACTCATATTATCTTCCTCTTTTAAAACATAAATTCCTTCCCTTTTCTTTAATTGAGTAGGCTTAAAAGTGGTCGGTCTTGGGGAAGTGTCTCATGATTGTGCGTTTTTTGCCAATTAATCAAGTATAACACCCCAGTTCTCGGAACCCGAATACACTACTCGTTTTCCAAAAATCCGAGTATTAACCTTTAAAGATACTCAAATTCCACGTACATTTTTTTTTCTTCCTTTTATCAAAGTTAATAATATGGCAGGATGGAAACGATTCAGTGTAAGAGGGAGTCCAATTATACAAAACCAAATATTTCAGGCGGTTACCCAAAAACTTATACAAACCAATGTCTTAACTTATTACAAAATATACCGTACAAATTAAAATGAAATGAAATTAGAAAAGAGAGTTGCAAAGCCCTCTGGCTCCTTCTAACCCACATGAACACCAGTGTGTGCATCCTCTGTGTCTCCTGCACACTGAATACGGTTCGATGGCATCAGTGGCTATTGTAGTGAGGTATACCCCTTAAGATTTATCATATCATCAAGATAATTAAACATAGTTAACAAAGGCAATGTATAACAAGTATTACACGATGATTATCATGGAAATCAGATAAGGTTCCTCAAATAAACATTCATTAAATAAATTTCACAAAGACGATTTTGTTTAAATGCATGGATGCATGCACGTGCCCACAGACCTGGGGATGCACATTCAGTTGGTAAAAAGTCGCCTAAGGAGAATTAGCCACCCGAAAAAGTACTCAAAGAAACGCCCAAGGAAAACTAGCCACCCGGAAAAGACTATGATATATAGATCGCCCAAGGAAGACTAGTCACCTAGAAAAAGTACACAAAGGTACGCCTAAGGAGAACTAACCACCCGGAAAAGACCATAATAATATATAGATCGCCCAATGAGAACTAGTCACCCGGAAAAGTACACAAAGGTAAGCTCAATGAGAACTAACCATCCAGAAAAGACCATAATAATATATAGATTGTTCAATGAGATCTAGTCACCCGGAAAAGTACTCAAGGTATGCCCAAGGAGAAGTAATCACCTGAAAAAGACCACATGCCATGAAAATGCATGATTGGCTCAACCATTATTATTTCAATTTCAAACAATCAATTTAGGAAAGCTCAAAGGTCACTATGGGGGGTTTGTCACCCAGCATAGGCCGACAGCTCAGGCATAGTATCTCATTCCACCATCTTTAGCTCATGAGACTTACAAATAGGATGTTCAAAGGTAACTCTTTCAACAAGTGGTCAATCGTATCCTAATAAGTGAAACTTACCATCGCAAAGTTATACAAAGACAATCCATTAAAGCCATATGAGGCAATTGTTCCATAAAAGCCGCAAGGGCTGAATATTCCATTTAATGGTACGATAAGAAGGGATTATTCCCCAAAAGCCATATAGGCATAAATGATCTACAATGTAGTAAGTCTACAATGTAAAATTATCTATTCCATTACACAGATGACCACTAGTTCGAGGACCTCTAAGCATTCCATCAAGTAATCATGGATGACAAATTAAATCATGTATAAAAATGTCGAGATAACACATGCATGTCTAAAGTGTACATTTAGATGCATTTAATTCACATCGAATCCAATTCATCAATTATTTAAGGGATTTAAAATCAATAAGAGTAACCCACTACCTTAAGCAATTAATGGGGTAAATGAGTCGAGAAAAATAGTGGAGTTAATCATTAAGATGTAGAAAAAGCTTGAAAGGTAATCCTCACCTCTAGTTATGATTTTCCTGGCTAAAAGGTAAGGAAGATGAGATATTGGAAGGATTCCAAACTCCTACAATAAGAAGATAATTTCGTTAATAAATCCATTGTTTAATCTACATTTAATTCTAACCTAGAAAATTTTAGAAAATATAGTTAACTCACCTCGGATTCGAGTCAACTAGGGTGTAGTTACTAATGGTAAAGAGGAGAGGATGATGGAGCACATTTACATCTGTTTCTGGGTTATTTCAACCCAAGGTTTTTGTGTTATCTCCAGGGCCTATTTGGCTAGTTCCAAACGCGGACTTCTGGAGATAACTCACTGCTTGACTCGGTTGGTAGAGTCAACTCGCTAGTGAGTCAGTATGAGTTGGGTTTATAAAAACAGTTTCAATGTAATACCTGCTTAAGGGACCAACTCCATATGATAGTGTTGGGTAGACCGGGGCAAGCTCCACACCAGATCTAAGCTAAGTCAGGGCTTTACTCTGCACTCAGAGATTTGTCGAGTAGACACACTGACGACTCGCCAGCAACTTAGCTACAGGACTTGGCTAGGGTAGTGATCTGCCATAGGGAAGATGTGAGTCAACTAGTGTGTAATTGAGCCACCTGGAGTGATCTCGTAGATCGGTTAGGTATGATTGATACACGTCTAGTATGTGTTGATGCAAAGGTAGAGTCAGCCAACAAGTCAAACTTGATTAAGGTGATTCGGACTTGAACTCAATATCTGTTTGAGGTGGCTTATGGCTGGAACGATCCTTGGAGATTTAAATGGGTTTTGGAGTTTTGATGGAGTTAGGATGGTAACCGAAACAGGGAGGGTTGAGCTAACGAGTTCGCTAGTTCGTCATACTCGTTGAGTCGATTCAATTGACACGATCGGACTGGGTTGGCGAATGGCAGTGATCCAGAGTGGGAGAACCCTATCTTCTTTCTCTCCTTCTTCTTCTTCTTCCTTCTCTCTCTCTCTCTCTCTCTCTCTCTCTCTAATGGAAAGCTCGAATGGGAAGCTGGACTCAGCCGCGACTCGAACTGAGTCGACCCACCCTGGTGCGGCAACGACGCTCCTCTCTCTTTCTCTTTCTATCCTTTCTTTTATCTTCCACGAACAACGCCCTAATATCTAGCTATTTATAGCCGTTCTTATTTCTGAAAATTTTCACGACTAATCATGAAGATTAGTGAGGAGCAAATACGTAATAGCCGAGAATAACTAGCCATCAGGATCTCCCCATGAGTCGGATCTTGTGCAGGGACCTCAGATTTAAACTCCGATGGACATTAGAGAGGGTGGGTCACACGATGGACGTTTCAGATCAATGAACAGGATTCATCACCAATTGGTGGGTTTTCCAAATGAACGTGGAAGATGACCCAGCCGTTAATGGCAGGTCATTGGCGGATGGTTAATCTTATGATCAATGACGTTTGGACGGTATGGATAGGTCTAATGAGCATTGTGGGGTCCACCATTTCAATGGTTGACCACCATTTCTCGGTGGGTTCGAAATTCAAGTTGCGGCAGCGTTCTGTGAGAGGATAGAGCCCTAAAGAAACGGAGGGAATGGATGGCTAGGATCGTCCCACATAGATGCTTGGGATTTAAGAATGAGAAGGCACGCGTGATGCCAGACAGTGTAGAAAATGGATTTCCGTTTTCAGAAATGCATTCGCACGTGCAACTCTTCTTGAGCTTGTGCTTGTGCGTAAACATGCGGTCAAATACCCGTGGGACTCATGGGGTTTTGGTCATGTCTGTGTTGTGAATGTGATGGACGGTTCGGATCAGCACGATAGCCGTGATGGTGGGCCACGCTCGAAACCAAACGACAGTTACTCGTTTAAATCGCAAACGCGCGGGAAGAAAGAGCGAAGTCTCTCTTTTTCGGGAGAGCTTGGGTCAAACCTGGTTTAACCGAGCTGGAAGTTTTTTTTGCTTGTGAGTGTACGTGTCCTTGGTGCACATGCGCCACTAGTGTGGGGCCCCTGTGATGGCTTTGATGAATCCGTTCCATCAAACCCTTTCGTAATACCACTTTAAGGTGGGAGATTGAATATGAGGCAGATCCAATGCTTAGGCGGGCCATATTGACTGAAATATGGCCATTAACTGCCAATGATCGTCGATCCAATGGTTGGATCGATGCAAATCTGAAAATCGACGGTCAAAAAGCCCTAAGGGAATCATATGTATATTTTTACTACGAATTCCTCAATGTAGTATATTAGTGTAGCATTTCATTACTTGGTTATAAATTATTTTACTTTATTGTTATTATTTATCCATATATTTAACATGTGGGACCTACACTTCGTGGTAGGTGCCTTAAGTTTTAGGATTCTTATTATATAAATCGGCCACATTTCATGATTATGAATTTTATTATGATTTGTTATGGAAATTGTGGCGATACCTGTCTATCAAAGTGATTGAGATCTTAGAAATAATTTTCTTTAAGGATGTGATGGTCCATCTTAATATCGACTAATGGACGGTTTGATCGGTGGATACAAATTACTCTTGATGGCTAGATTGTTGCACGGTTGAGTTTATAGGTTGATCCCGAGGCCAATTACATGATTGGCCTTGTTTCATGGCTAAGATGAGAATTGTTCGTATTGCTTGTATGTTATATGCACGTCATACACCCGTGTTTAGACCCACACTTAGGATGGTTGTGCATGATCGTGAGTTGCACCAAGATCTAGGTCCAATGATCTACTATTTGTATGATTTAAATTGTCACGAACATCTTCGTTTGACATGAATTAGGGGAACTAGATTTGTTTTGATTCAGGGTTAATGATCATATAGTACTAAAGTTTCGTTTAAGTAGCCCGTAGAGCTTTTACACCTAACTAAGTGATGGTGTATGGTAGGTTGTTATTAATCACGATTAGACAATTGAGATGGGCGGATTAATGGTGGTGGATAACATAGTTTATGTGCAAACCTTTGCACAGCTATGCTGATTTAAGTTATAATAGTAACACTCGAGTACTGGAAAGTCTGGGGTGTTACATTAAGGTAATCCCATGCATCATCGGTCTCCTCGTTCATGAATTCACTATTACACATCATCTCTATGAACTGGCACATTGGTGAAGTCAATCTGTTATAGAAAAAGCTTATCGTTCACCATATTTCGTAGCCATGATGTGGACGTGAATTCGTGAGATCCTTGAACCTTTCCCAGCATTGGAAGAAGGTCACTTCCTCTTTCTAGGCGAAGTTCATTTTGCATTTTTTAGGGTGTTAGTTTTATGAAATGGGAAAAACTTTTTGATACATTCCCGAGTAATCTCGGCCCATGTGTCGATGAATATTGGCTTTAAGGAGTACATCCACGTCATACACTTCTTCAATAAAAAAGGAAACAATTTGAGTCGCATTGTCTTCAAACTTGTTTGGAAAGTACAATGTGGCGACTATCTCATCAAACTCTCTCATGTGCAAGTATGGACTTTCATATTCTAATCCATGAAACTTAGGAAGGAGTTGTATCACTCCCAGTTTAAACATCCACGTTTCCTACATTCAAGGGGAATATCATGTAGGAAGGTGTACTCATTCCCACCGGTTGTAAGTAATCTCGTAAAGTACGAGGCAAGAAAGCATTATGCACCTCATTTTCATCTTGAACTTCTTCAACTGGATGTTGAGGTAGATTTGTAGCCATAACTTCAATTAATTCAGAGGATCTCAAGTGGTGTCTAATATGGTGATGGATGGGCAATCCTTCTACTAATACTCATTCACTTAAGAGATAGAGAGTGTTATCGCGGATCCACTTGGGTATGAAACACTCACAGTCCTCAAATTTCAAAACTTAAGAAAAAGAAAACTAAAAACTACATCAAAATAAATAAAAGATAAGATAGAGTTGGAACGAAGTTACTGGATAAGAATTGCTATATTAGGATCTTACAAAACAGAAAACAATGTTAGTTTCTAAAATAAAAAATCCTAACTTAAAAACACAATAGAAATTAACCCTGATCTTAACCTAACTCTAATACTAATTAATCTCAAAAAAACATAATCATAGTCATCAGCAACGACGCCGAAAAGTTGTTCACAATCCCAAGTACATGGTCATGATGTAGTAATAACTCGGTGAGACCGAGGTCGAATCAATATGAGCTAAACTTGTATGTATTTTAAAAATAACTAGAACTAGAATAAGATTTAAAATAAAATTTGGAATAAAAGAGAGTAATTGTGAATAAATTATCAATAATCAAAAGGGAACTAGAGTGCCAATGATCCACTTATAGCTATCAGGATGCTACCTCACTTGATTCAACAAACACAACTGGAATCAGAGTCCTATCCTATATAGTTGGAAGATGAAGCAATAAAGCACAATATAAACTTCTCATTAAATTAGTGTACACATAGAAGAGTATTATGATGATTGGAAGGGAATTCATCCATCCGCCATGCCCAAGAGACGATGGTGAATCATGAATTTTACCCTTCTCACAATCTCAAAATAGAAAAGAATATATTTAAAGCTATTACAGCATCTATTGTAATTTGAGTCACAATAAATCATAGAAAATTGAAAATATCCCTTAAATTCAAACTATAAATCAATGAAGTTCAATATAAATAAGAATCAAAGTAAAATAATCATCCCACCACGCTATAAGATTCACCTCTTAGCCATAACTAAGAGGTTTAGTTAACCATAGACATGATTAAAATAAAACTCTTAAACAAAACATTAAAAATAAATAAGGAAAGAAGAAAAACTCTTGGGAGGCTGCTCCACCCTTTTGCTCTGCTTATGGAAACCTAATTCATGTTTAGAACTCCATAAAGAACCCATTTTTATAGCCTTTTGTCCGATCGTCTTTGAAAACCGCCTCAAATTTACGCAAACTATGTAACGCCTTCGATGTCATCGAACATAAATCGAATCTGGAAGTCGCGCCTTTTCTCACTGCGTAATGCATTTTCGCGCTGCATAACTTTTCGTGTTATCAAACATACCTTCGATGTCATCGAACACTCCTTCGATCTCATCGAAGGGTGTTCGAGTAATCGAAAAGGTGTCTATAATGTTCCAGCAGGTTGCTCCAGAAATCTTCAAAAATCTCGATGTCATTAAACAGGTATTTGAGCAATCGAACAGGCCTTCATGTCATCGAGAAATGCATCCAATTTGTCCCGTAACCTGTAATGACTGGGAAAATTTCGTGAAAAGACATGAGTACTACCTCAAATTCTTTAGAAGTTAAATGAGGGTTAACTAGCGCTAAACTCGATTACCTGTGAAATTGGTACCAATCACCTTAAATTCAATCTGTAAGACCCAAAACCTGTAGAATCATTAGCGCTACGTTACCCTGAAATCTTAGATTCAACGCTAAATTTAGTTGCTCTCGGGAGTACTTGGAAACTTTGTATCAGACCTGGACCGTGCGTCGAAAGTCCGATAGTGATAATCTTAGACCATAATGATCATCTTGTTGGGCTTAATAATCACCTCAAAAATCAAGTCCAGATGATGTCCTGAGACGATTTGCTTGAATCCGGAGTAAAGAGTGTGAGAAAGGTGAGAAATTAAATATGAATTTATGAAATCTGAGTCGTGTCGCTTGTGAGCCGATTTTAAGCATTCTGGCCGTTGGATTCTGACCCAAATTCACCCTCAGATCAAGAAAGATGGCCCACACATGTCAAAGTGCTTGTGGCCCTGATCGAGTTTCGGTGACCGTTGAATTGAAATTGGTCCGCCATGAGCGATCTGGAAACTCGATCGGACTGAAAATTTAACTTCCTTAAGATCCAAGATTAGTGAGCTTAAGTCCGACCACACTCAGAAAAAAGACCTCCAGAAACGCGATTTTGGATCGAAATAAACCTGATTTGGTTATAACCTAAGTATACCTTGGACCTGGGGCTATTTCCATCAATTTTAGGCCTATATAAAGACCTTAAACCCTCACTCTCAACTCCATACGAATTTTCTAACCCTAGCTAAGAGAGAGAGAGGAAAAGAGAGAGAAAGTGAGAGAAAAGTTGGTGAATCATCTTGATATTCTTTCCAGTTAATTGGCGTACTTAACCCATTGCATCTGAATCGTTATTCCGACGATTCTAATCTCATTCTTGGGTAAGTCAATCAAACCCTAATCTATTTTAGAACTTAGGATGGTCTAAGTGTTGATATAGCTAACCTAATTTATGCTTTAGGTTACCTATTCGCCGTTGACAGAGATTTCTTGTCTAAATCAAATCTGTTGCGCACTTTCTGGTTTAAGGTGCGGACTATATTCGTATAGGTTATGGTTTTTAAGGCTTTCAAAGTCGGTTGATGGTTTATTATTGTTGTGGGTGAAATTTCACATGTCAAATGCGATGTTTATATTACGTTTCTGATATATATGAACTATATTGAGATTTGTGTATTCCATGTATAGGTAGAAAGTATCGTATACGTACGAAATATGAGCATGTGTTTGCCATGATTAATTGTCTTGTATTCATGTTAGTTGTACGTGTGTCAACTCCTTGGCGAAAAGAATTGTCCAAATGTGTGTTATCACCAACATACGTCATGTATGTTGGAATATGTAGTCTAAGTGTTCGTAGAAATGTCTGAATGATCAAGTGTGTACTATATTATCCTGTTTACGGGCGTTGAGAAGAGATTCTCAACTATCTTATTGATGTGTATGATTTCCTACATGCAATTTACATTCTTTATTGTTTAACTTCAGGCACTACTTAGGTGTGAATTCATGTTAAGTTGAAATCCATCAAATGCTCACATGCTTGTATGATTGGAATTGTTGTTCTTTTATTGTTTTGAATTGCTAGTATGAATATCTGTTATAATTGAAGGTGTGGGACTATGAAACAGTCCAGGCAATCGGTAATAGACTTTGAGTTCGTGGCTGAGGTTGTTTTCGCCACGTAGGACGTGTTTGACGAACCCGAGTCGTATTAGGGTTGTCGACAGTGGTTTGGCCACACGGAGTATTTACGCACTTCATGTCGTTCAACTCAACGTGCGCTCGTGCTAGTCGATCTCGTCAAGCAACCCGATTGGCCTGATGGGTGTTCACTATGTATGGACGCTACTGTTTGAATCTAGGGTACCAAACTTACGGGATTGCACCTTGATCCGCTAAGACTCATGAGCCGGGCATGGTGGTATGGGACACCGTGGTCAAGCTGTTGACCTACACTGGGGCGATGAGCCTCCCCGTAGTGATCAGTGAGCAAACCAAACTCGTGAGCCGATTATGGTGGTATGGGACACTATATTCGTGTTGTCGGCCTACATTGATTAGTGACAAGCCCTTTGTAGTGCCCTCGAGCATACCTTGATACTGCATTGAGGTGACGAGACTTAGTGTAGCAACTAAGGTATGACTAGGCATGCATTGATTGGTGACGAGCCCTTTGTAGCGACCTAAAACCATATGATCGTATGAGATTGTCTAGGACTGACGACCCTAGATTGGATCACTGTGTGGGAATCGATATAAGGAAGGTACCTTAGCTTCCCAATCCTACTGTATGAAAAGGACTAATAACAACTTGGTAATCATACGCATGCACTGCATTGCATGTGCCTTGGTGTCGTGGAGCACTGCGGGAGGTTGTCATGCGTACCGTAAGATGAAGACATTGAGGGAGTGCAGGCGAGGGCATGCATCATTGCTACATACATCCTTGCATTAACAAGAGTAATTAGGACATGTTTGATTGTATTGCCTTATCATTACTGCTTGATTGAATTGATAACATGTTAACTTTTACTGCATAGTTCCACTGAGTTGATCACTCACTCCCACGTTCTGGGACGGTGTTTCGACACCAACCAGACTCTGTCTTAGATGCAGATGATGATGCGACCCCCGAGGCAGAGCAGGAGTATGAGGATGATGAGGAGGCATTCTCCTCTATGCAGTTCTCACGCAGGTTCATGTGAGCCGTGTCCTGATCTACGGGGATTCAGGGTTTATTTTGTAATGGTTTACTTCATTTTAATACTTATCTTTTGAGACAAACACTTGTAATTATGACCTGGCAGAGCATACATATCACAGGGACTTACACATATACATATATATTTCTTTCGTCTTCCGCTTCCGTCTTTCACCTATCCCTGGATTATGTTTGCAGTTTGGCTTAATCTACTTCATGTGTTATGCACTAATACAGACAACATATATTCATCATTACATATGTTGCATAAGTGATGTTTTAAAACTCGGGAGCTGAGTTGTGCTCGACCCCCGAATTTCAGGGCATCACAAGTTGGTATCAGAGCATGATTTGGATTAAACCGGACCTGGGTTATAGTCACACAATGTACGCTGACGCCACTTTAGTGTAGGAGGGTGCGAGAAAAATCTAGAAATAATGTAGGCTTCCCAGTTGCACCACTTGGCGAAAGTTTACTGAAAACGATCGCCGAAATCGAGTCCTTGCATACTCTTGATCATACACAGCGACCCCAAATCACTTCTAGACCGTCCATTGACAGGTTTAGACCGTGTATCATCCCTTTCTAGCCGTTAGAAATTCGGTAAAAGTGACTCTGTATTAGATTCTATTTAAAGTGACCCGATAAGAGTCGAAACGGACTAAGGGCCCAATCGGGGCATTTATAGGGGGACACAGGGTGGGACCCACATCAATTGTTGACCTAGGGGGTAGGAGGACCTTGCCCAAATGGTGAGTCCTCGCAGGAATGTCCAGAGACCGGCGATGACCTCGCTGGTTCGGCGAGCCCTCGCCGCCCAGAGGGCCTGGCCAGGCAGGCCGGCTCGGGCCGATGCATATGGGGCCTAGTGTGGCCCACTCCTCCACGGTTGCACGTTTTTTACCCCTTCCAAACCCTCTCTCCTTCATAAACTACCCTCCCATGCTTTCCTTTTCTTGAAGTTTCTCTCAAAACCCCACAAAAACCCATCTTCAAATCCCTCCTTCTTCCATTTTCGTGCACCCTCACTCTACCCATCTCAAAACCCATCTCCATTGCTGATTTCTCTTTCTTTTCTTTCCATTAGAGCATGCAAATCCTTACTTTGAGTCTCAAATTCGTGGAAGCCCCATCCTTTCTTTCATTTCCCTCTTTTCTCTCATTTTTCATGGCCCTATTCGAGCTTATTACGGCCATATTTTCCATTTCCACCATTCTCTCTTTCATGGGAAAGAAAAGAGCTCCTGTTGATGAAGCTGGGCCTAGCTGCCCAACCCGTTCACGGAGACCGAGCGGTGCCGCTGCGAGCACGACCGCCACTCGAGAGTTTCAGACAAAGCGGGACCTCGATCCTCAAGCTCCCGTTGGAAGAACTCTATTGGCCGAGCTATCTCATGGAGTTTATGAGGGCCGTAGAGTCCTTTTTGAAGCTCATGTAGATCCGCGGCTATTTGGAGAATATCTCTTATTTGAGCGCCTAGAAGGGGCCGATTGATGTCGGCTATTCGAGGGCGAATACCACGCCAATGTGGGTACTGTCCGAGCTTTCTATGCCCACATTCAAGAGCCGTCGCTGGAGCCATTGCAGTTCAAGATCCCTTGTGGAAGAGATCGGGAGGCCACAATCAACGTTGCTTTGATATCTCGACTTCTGAACATGCCGCTTGGCGAGGTTCATGCAAGTAAGAAGAATCTGAGTAGTGCGCGTGAAAGGGATCGCCGCACGCTGTTCCTTTGTGGTCGTCTGGTTGAATGGCAGCCTAACAGAAGCCTTTTAGCGACCAACATGACGGACGACTTTCGCTTGCTTCACCACATCTGCACATTCAATGTTTATCCAAGGTGGAGCAACCGCAGTGAGTGTACACGCCTGATGGTAGATTTCTTGTATCAGGTGGGGCAAGGAGAGAAGTTGTGTGTGCCAACATACATCTTGTGACAGATTGTCCTTATCACTCGTTCGAATAGGAGGACCGAATCGCTCTCATTTGGCCGACTCATCTGTAAGATTGCACATGAGTTTGGCTACAGACTCGGGGCGGAAAGGCCAGTACCTATCCATTACATCAATGAGACGACTCTTAATCAGATGGATATCGGGCGTCGTCGACGACAAGCCTTACTTGAAGAAAGTGACGATGAGACTGAGAGCGATGAGGAAGAGAGTGATGAAGAAGGTGGAGTTGAAATAAAAGAAGAAGAAGAGCAGGACGAGGAAGAAGTGGAGGCCCAGGATACGAGTGAGAGTTCCCCTCCTACGGCACCGGAGCAGGGCACGGATCAAGCCGCTAAGGATGCCCATATAGCTCGACTAGAGGAGGGTCAGGCTGTCCTATGCCAAGACATCATGGATCTTCGAGGCCTAGTGAAACATAAGTTCAAGAAGGTGTCTCGCACTCTGAAGTCTATCCTATGTTGCCTGCAGGATAAGGGTGTCCCTCCTCCGTCACCTGATTCCGATGAGTAGTTGCATATGTAGTCGTCCTTTGTCCTGTTTTGTTATTTATTATTATGTGTAGCCATTATAAGCGTAGTAGTTTCGAAGTTGTTTGTTGTTTGAAGCTTAAGTTGTATTAACTCGCATGCTTTCTCTGTCGCGATCCATGTAATGCTGCACTTCTTGTATTGCGACAATTTTGTTAAATGAAATGCATGTTATTTTCCTTAAGTTGTGATGTGAATGCTATGTGGGTGGATTATGTGGATGTTAAATTTCATAGGTTGCATCCTTTATTGAATGTAAGGCATGCCTCCTAAGGGCTCGAAGACTTCGTCCCGTCTTTCTTTGGGTGAGTCGCTTGCCGGGGTTTCCCCCTAGGCGATAGCCAGACAGATCCACAATCGGGCCCGTCTCATTTTGGTGTTGGGCCGGACCCTCAGCCAGCTACTGGCCCCGCTGATGAGCCAACTCCTGTGACACCCTCTATGGTTCCTCCAGTCACGCCTTCGGTTCCTGAGCAGAATCGTGCATCTTCATCCGCTCCGCCTCCTGATAGGCTAGAGCAGATGATGTTGTTAATGCAGCAGCAGCAGTAGCAGCAGTTTCTGTCTTCCATGGCTGGTATCTTTGCTCAATCGATGGGGGCGACTCCACCTGTTTCACCTATGCACCCATCTGGGAACGCTAGTGCTAGCGGTACATTTGAGTGATTCCAACGCTTACGACCTCCTACATTTGTGGGTACTCATAGACCCAAAGAGGCCGAGTACTGGATTGACTGCATCTCTAAGATGCTGAGGCCGCTTCACTGTTCTGAGGTGGAGCAGGTTGAGCTTGCCTCCTTCATGTTTGAGAAGGAGGCCAGTTTATGGTGGGATAGTATTCTTCGCACAGTTGCGGAGGGTTATGTGTGGACGTGGGAGGCGTTTGAGGCACGCTTCCACGAGAAGTATTTCTCAGTCACTTACCAACATGAGAAGGAGAGTGAGTTCCTTCGCCTCCGTAAGGGAAGGATGTCGGTGACAGAGTATGAGAACCGGTTTACTGAGCTGGGTAGATATGCTCCATTGCTTCTGGGTGATCAGCCGATGCGAATACGGCGTTTTTCTGAGGGGCTGAGGCCTGAGATTAGATTGAAGATGTGCTGTGCTAGCATCTCTTCTTATGCTGAGTTGGTGAGCATGTCCCTGCGAGCTGAGCAGGATGGGGACAGGTTGCCACGTATGCGAGCACCCATGGTTCCTAGACCGCGACCTGACTTTCCGAGTACACCATTTCTCGGCAAGAGGCCACGGGCAGATTCTCCTCCGAGACGTGCAGCGTCGCTGGCTCCGCTGATGCGTTCAGATTTGCGCTGTACATACTGTGAAAAAATTGAGCATTCGGATCGTAATTGCTTTACGCGAATGCGGGACAGTGGATTTTCACCGCCACAGAGGATTAGTCGTCCGACGCCTCAAGTCATATAAACTCCACCCCTTCGTTTAGCACCAGCTCACCCAGCTTTCAGGCCTTCTGTACCTCACTTCAGGCCACCTCAACAGCCTATGGTACCACCGCCGAATCGTCCACAGCAGGCTCGAGTTCATGCACTTACTGCTGAAGCACCTGGGGCTGACTTAGCACCGAGATCCTTTGAGGTTACAACTCACATTCAAGGTATTCCCGTCTTCTTGTTGGTGGATACCGGGTCCACTACTTCTATTATATCGTATGCGCCAGTTAAGCGCCTGAGTTTGGGCACTGTTACTATGAAGGGAGTGACACTCACTACCGCTACAGGGACCTCCTCTGATATTACCAGGGTTTGTATGGGTTGTTTGATTGATCTAGGGAGCAGATCGATTTTTGTTGACCTGTTTATCGCACCTCTATATCATTACGACGTCATTTTGTGCATAGATTGGCTCACGAAGATGCGAGCAGAGATTAATTGTGAGGCTAGACGGGTGACAGCCCATAGACCTGAGGGTGAGACATTTACTTTCCCTATTCAGGTCAGTTACCCTTTCCGTTTTGGTTGTTATACTTCTCTGTTAGAGAGTATTGCTGGTTCAGCGCTTGAAAACACGCCAATGGTTCAGGATTTTGAGGATGTATTCGAGACGATTCCTGGATTACCCCCACGGCGCGAGATTGATTTTACTATCGATCTCATACCTGGTGCGACACCTATCTCATTGCCCACCTATCGCATGCCTCCGAGTGAAATGGAGGAATTGAGGAAGCAGATAGATGGCTTGTTGACTTTGGGCTTTATTCGTCCTAGTGTGTCCCCTTGAGGAGCACCTATTCTGTTTGTCAAGAAGAAGGATAGTTCCTTGCGATTATATATAGATTATGGCAGATTAAATCAGGTGACAGTGAAGAACAAGTATCCCTTGCTCAGGATCGATGATTTGTTTGATCAGTTGAAGGGGGCACGGTACTTTTCGAAGACTAATCTACAGTCAGGGTATCATCAGTTACGCGTCAAGGTTGAGGACGTGCAGAAGACCGCATTTAGAACTAGCTTCGGCCATTACGAGTTCCTTGTGATGTCGTTCGGTCTTACGAACGCACCGGCCGTGTTCATGGATCTGATGAACAGGGTATTTCGGCCGTTTTTGTTCCGATTCGTCATTGTCTTTATCGATGACATTTTGATATACTCTGCGAGTCGGGAAGAGCACGAGGAGCACTTAAGAGCGGTCTTGGATACTCTTAGAACGAATCAGCTTTTTGCACAGTTCAAGAAATGTGACTTCTGGAAAGAGGAAGTCAAGTTCATAGGACATGTGGTGTCCAAAGAAGGGATAGCTGTCAACCTCGCTAAGGTAGCTGCAGTTCAGGACTGGAAGCAACCTGGTTCGGTTACTGAAGTAAGGAGTTTTCTGGGCCTACCAGGCAATTATCGACGCTTCATACGAGATTTCTCGAAGATAACCAGACCGTTGTCTCAGTTGACACGGAAAGACTTGAAGTTTGCCTAGAATGAGAAGGCCGAGACAGCTTTTCAGGAGCTGAAGGATAAGTTGACATCTGGCCCTGTGTTAGTATTGTCAGAGTAAGGGGTTAAGTATACGATATATACTGACGCCTCTCGCATTGGTCTGGGTTGTGTCCTTATGCAAAAGGATAGGGTGATTGCATATGCCTCGAGACAGTTGAGGAAACACGAAGAGAATTACCCTACACACGACCTGGAGTTGGCAACTGCCATTTTCGCACTAAAGCTCTGGAGACATTACCTCTACGAAGAGGAGTTCGAGCTCTTTTGCGACCACAAGAGCCTTAAATATATCTTCACTCAGCGTGACTTGAATATGAGGCAACGCCGATGGATGGAAACCATGAAGGACTTTAAGTTCGATGTCTCTTACCATCCGGGAAAGGCAAACCTTGTGGCAGACGCGTTGAGTCGCAAGAAGACTATAGAGTTTGCGGCTCTGCTAATGATAGCAGAATGGGACATGATGGAGTTTGTACGAGACTTTGAGCAAAAACTTACGGTGGAAGAGCCGTATGAGGTTATCGCACACATTCGAGTACAACCCCTCATTGATGACAGGATCATTGCAGCTCAAGCAGATGATGAGCTATTGGCGAAGATGAGAGAGTGGGTTCGTACAGATGAGGACTCCGAGTGGAGTGTTGGTTCAGATGGGGGCCTACAATAACATGGCCGCCTATGTGTCCCAGACGTTCCTGACTTGAGACGGGAGGTTCTCGAGTCAGCCCATACTTCGAAGCTTGCGATGCATCCAGGTAGCACAAAGATGTATCAAGACATGAGGAGATCCTACTGGTGGGACAACATGAAAGTTCACATCGTTGAGTTCGTATTTTGTTGTCTCACGTGCCAGCAGGTCAAGGCAGAGCATCGCCGACCTCCTGGACTGCTTCAGCCCATGCCTATAGCTGAATGGAAGTGGAATTTTATCTCCATGGATTTTATTTCAGGGCTACCGAAGACAAGGAAGGGACATGACTCCATTTGGGTGATCGTCAACTGATTGACGAAATCGGCTCATTTCTTACCGATTAGAGTCACGAACTCTACAGACGAGTTGGCTAGGTTGTACATTAAGGAGATTGTACGTCTGCACGGAGTTCCCATGGAGATTGTGTCTGATAGAGACACGCGATTCACATCTATCTTCTGGACTCGTATCCAGGAAGCGATGGATGTGAAATTGAAGTTTAGTACCGCGTTTCATCCGCAGACAGATGGGCAGACGGAACGTGTGAATCAGATTTTGGAGGACATATTGCGAGCTTGTGTTTTGGATTTCAAGGACAGTTGGGATGACTGTCTCCCTTATGCAGAGTTCACATATAACAACAGCTTCCAGGCAAGTATCGGCATGGCTCCCTACGAGGCATTGTATGGTCGCCCGTGTAGAGCACCGCATTGCTGGGCAGAAGTTGGCGAGCGTAGTTTGATTGGCCCAGAGTTGGTTCAGGCGACTTCAGAGAAAATCGACATTATTCGACGTCGACTTCTGACAGCCCAGAGCAGGCAAAAGAGTTACGCTGATACGAGGCGGTGACCACTTGAGTTCGAGGTTGGAGACCATGTATTTCTTAAGGTTTTCCCTATGAAGGGAGTCATGCGGTTCGATAAGAAGGGGAAGCTCACGCCGAGATTTATTGGTCCATTTCAGATACTGGATCGAGTGGGGGCAGTAGCCTATCGCCTTGCTTTGCCTACACCACTTACGGGCGTGCATAACGTATTTCATATATCCATGTTGAAGAAGTACGTTCCTAATCCTTCGCATATTATCAGTTGGGAGTAGGTGCAGTTGAGCGAGGATGCTACATATGTACTGCGACCGACATGTATCCTAGATAGGAAGGAACAGGTACTGCGTAGTAAGGTCATCCCACTTGTGAAGGTGCTAAGGACGCATCACAGTGAAGAAGAGGCTACTTGGGAGACTAAAACTAAGGTCAGAAAGAACTACCCTCAGATCCTTGAGGAGTACGAGAAGGTAGGAATTTCGAGGGTGAAATTTTTCTTTAAGGGGGGTAGATTGTAATGACTTGGAAAATTTCGTGCAAAGACCCAAGTATTACCTCAAATTCTTTAGAAGTTAAATGTAGGTTAACTAGCGCTAAACTCGATTACCTGTGAAATTGGTACCAATCACCTTAAATTCGATCTGTAAGACCCAAAACCTGTAGAATCATTAGCGTTACGTTACCCTGAAATCTTGGATTCAACGCTAAATTCAGTTGCTCTCGAGAGTACTTGGAAACTTTGTATCGGACCTGGACCGCGCGATAATCTTATACCATAATGATCACCTTGTTGGGCTTGATAATCACCTCAAAAATCAAGTCCAGATGATGTCCTGAGACGATTTGCTTGAGTTCGGAGTAAAGAGTGTGGGAAAGGTGAGAAATTAAATATGAATTTATGAAATCTGAGTCGTGTCGCTTACGCACCGATTTTAAGCATTCTGACCGTTGGATTCTGACCCAAATTCACCCTCAGATCAGGAAAGATGGCCCACACATGCCAAAGTACTTGTGGCCCTGATCGAGTTTCGGTGACCGTTGAATTGAAATTGGTCCGCCATGAGCGATCTGGAAATCCGATCGGACTGAAAATTTAACTTGCTTAAGATCCAAGATTGGTGAGCTTAAGTCCGACCACACTCAGAAAAAGGACCTCCAGAAACGCTCTTTTAGATCGAAATAGACCCGATTTGGTTATAACCTAAGTATAACTTGGACTTGGGGCTATTTCCATCAATTTTAGGCCTATATAAAGACCTTAAACCCTCACTCTCAACTCCATACGAATTTTCTAACCCTAGCTAAGAGAGAGAGGAGAAAAGAGAGAGAAAGTGAGAGAGAAGTTGGTGAATCATCTTGATATTCTTTCCAATTAATCGGCGTACTCAATCCATTGTATCTGAATCGTTATTCTGACGATTCTAATCTCATTCTTGGGTAAGTCAATCAAACCCTAATCTGTTTTAGAACTTAGGATGGTCTAAGTGTTGATATAGCAAACCTAATTTATGCTTTAGGTTACCTATTCGCCGTTGACGGAGATTTCTTGTCTAAATCAGATCTGTTGCGCACTTTCTGGTTTAAGGTACGGACTATATTCGTATAGGTTATGGTTTTCAAGGCTTTCAAAGTCGGTTGATGGTTTATTATTGTTGTGGGTGAAATTTCACATGTCAAATGCGATGTTTATATTGCGTTTCTGATATATATGAACTATCGTGTATTCGTGTTAGTTGTATGTGTGTCAACTCCGTGGCGAAAGGAATTGTCCAAATGTGTGTTATCACCAACATACGTCATGTATGTTGGAATATGTAGTCTAAGTTTCATAGAAATGTCTGAATGATCAAGTGTGTACTATATTATCCTGTTTACGGGCGTTGAGAAGAGATTCTCAACTATCTTATTGATGTGTATGATTTTCTACATGCAATTTACATTCTTTGTTGTTTAACTTCAGGCACTACTTAGGTGTGAATTCATGTTAAGTTGAAATCCATCAAATGCTCACATGCTTGTATGATTGGAATTGTTATTCTTTTACTGTTTTGAATTGCTGGTATGAATATCTGTTATAATTGAAGGTGTGGGACTATGAAACAGTCCAGGCAATCGGTAATATACTTTGAGTTCGTGGCTGAGGTTGTTTTCACCACGTAGGACGTATTTGACGAACCCGAGTCGTATTAGGGTTGTCGGCAGTGGTTTGGCCACACGGAGTGTTTGCGCACTTCATGTCGTTTAACTCAACGTGCGCTCGTGCTAGTCGAGCTCATCAAGCAACCCAATTGGCCTGATGGGTGTTCACCATGTATAGACGCTACTATTTGAATCTAGGGTACCAAACTTACCAATGCAATCTGGTTAACCATTGTACCTTGATCCGCTAAGACTCATGAGCCGGGCATGGTGGTATGGGACACCGTGGTCAAGCTGTCGGCCTACGTTGGGGCAATGAGCCTCCCCGTAGTGACCAGTGAGCAAACCAGACTCGTGAGCCGATTATGGTGGTATAGGACACTATATTCGTGCTGTTGGCCTACATTGATTGGTGACGAGCCCTTTGTAGTGCCCTCGAGCATACCTTGATACTGCATTGAGGTGACGAGCCCTAGTGTAGCAACTAAGGTATGACTAGGCATGCATTGATTGGTGACGAGCCCTTTGCAGCGACCTAGAATCATATGATTGTATGAGATTGTTTAGGACTGACGACCCTAGAATGGATCACTATGTGGGAATCGATATAAGAAAGGTACCTTAGCTTCCCAATCCTGCTGTATGAAAAAGACTAATAACAACTTAGTAATCATATGCATGTACCGCATTGCATGTGCCTTGGTGTCGTGGAGCACTGCGGGAGGTTATCATGCGTACCGTAAGATGAAGACGCTGAGGGAGTGCAGGCAAGGGCATGCATCATTGCTACATATATCCTTGCAATAAGAAGAGTAATTAGGACATGTTTGATTGTATTGCCTTATCATTACTGCTTGATTGAATTGATAACATGTTAACTTTTACTGCATAGTTCCACTGAGTTGATCACTCACTCCCACGTTCTGGGATAGTGTTTCGATACCAACCAGACTCTATCTTAGATGCAGATGATGATGCGACCCCCGAGGCAGAGCAAGAGTATGAGGATGATGAGGAGGCGTTCTCCTCTATGCAATTCTCATGGGGGTTCATGTGAGCCGTGTCCTGATTTACGAGGATTCAAGGTTTATTTTGTAATGGTTTACTTCATTTTGATACTTATCTTTTGAGACAAACACTTGTAATTATAACCTGGCAGAGCATACATATCACAGGGACTTACACATATAAACATATATTTCTTTAGTCTTCCACTTGCGTCTTTCACCTATCCCTGGATTATGTTTGCAGTTTGGCTTAATCTACTTCATGTGTTATGCAATAATACAGACAACATACATTCATCATTACATATGTTGCATAAGTGATGTTTTGAAATTGGGGAGCTAGGTTGTGCTCGACCCCCGAATTTCAGGGCGTTACACAACCAAACTCAATTTTCAAGTAATTTTTTATGTCATCGAACATGTAACGTCTCGAAAAAATCCGTACAAGGACCCGAGTACCACCTCAGGCAGAAATCACCCAGGACCAAAATATTTAGAAATTAGGTTAATATTAGCAAGTGCTAAACTAGAGTGCTTATGAAATAAACACGAATCACTTTAAATATAATTACAAGATCCAAAATGTGCAGTATCATTGACGCTACGTTACCCTGAAATCTAGAATCCGTCCTTAAACCCAGTTGCTCTCGGGAGCATCTTGAAACTCTATATCAAACCTGGACCGCACGTCGAAAGTCCGATAGCAGCAAAACTATACAGTTTTGACCGCATGACTAGACTTGACAACCCTCTCAGAAATCAAGTCTTAATTGTGTCTAGAAATGCATAACTTGAGCCAGGAGCGAAGAGTGTGAGAAACGTGAAAATATTTAAAAATAAAAATCCGAATTTAAGTAATCTGAGTCGTGTCGCTTGCGGGCTAAATATAAGGATTCAGACCGTCAGAATCTGACCCAAATACACCCTTGGATCAGGAAAAATGTCTCACACATGTCGGTGTACTTGTGACCCTGATCGAGTGACCGTGACCGTTGAACTGAAACTGGTTCGCCACGGCTGATCTATAAATTCGATCGAGACGAAAACTCAGCCTGACCTAGATCCATGGTCAGAGAGCTTAAGTCCTACCGCACGTATAAAAGGGGCCACCAGAAGTGCTCCGTTGGACCGGAACAGTCCATATTTGGATATAACCTAAGTATACCTTAGCCCTGGGGCCATTTCCATCAAACCTGGGCCTTTATAAGGACCTTAAACACTCTCTCTCATATGCCATACGAATTTTGCAAATCCTAAGGGAAAGAAGAGAGAAAAGAGAAGGGAAAAGAGAGAAAGTGAGAGTGAGAGTTGGAAGTTCTTCTTGGGATTCGATCCCGTTACTCCACGTACTTAGCCACCCCCTCTGTATCACAAATTCGGCGTTTCGACAACGTACTTGGGTAAGAAAACCTAACCCTAATCTGTTTTAGGGTTTCAGATAGTGTAAGTTATGAAATAGCTAACCTAATTTATGCTATAGGTTGCCAATCTGCCGTAAACAAAGACTTAGTTTTAAAACTGAGTTCGCTACGAGTCTACCGGCGAAGGGTGCGGACTATAAATGTTTAGGTTATGGTTTTCAAGGCTTTCAATGTCGGTTAATGGTTTATTACTGATGTGGGTGCTATTTCACATGCCAAATGCGATGTTTGTTTCGCGTTTCAGATATATATGAACTATATGGAGTTTAGGGTATTCCATGTATTTGTAGAAAGGGTCGTATATGTATGGAATCTGAACGTGTGTTTGCCATGATTAATTGTCATGTGGTTATGCTAGATGTATGTGTAACAACTCTTTGGCAAAAGGATTTGTCCTAAGACGTGCTATCACCAACATATATCATGTATGTTGGAATATGTAGTCTAAGTGTTTGTAGAAATGTCTGAATGAACAAGTGTGTAATAAACTGTACGTTATATGGGCGTTGAGAAGAGATTCTCAGCTATCTTAACAATGTGTATGATTTCCTCCATGTAACTTACATTCTTGTCGGTTTTACTTAGGGATTACATATGCGTAAATTTTGTTTAAGTTGAAATCCATCAAATGCTCACATGCTTGTATGATTGGAATTGTTGATCCATTACTGTTCGGATTAACTTGTATGATTATCTGTTATAATTGAATGTGTTTGAGACTATGAAATAGTCCAGACAATCGGTAACAGGTTCTGATAAGGTGACGAGGTTGAGGTTATCTCGCCACATAGGACGTGATCAATGAATTCGAGCCATACTTGGGATGTTGGCAGTGGTTAGGCCACACGGAGTGCTTACGCACTTCATGTTGATTAACTCAACGTGCGCTCGTACTAGTTGAGCTCGTCAAGTAACCCGATTGACCTGATGTATGTTCACCATGTATGGACACTACTGCTTGAATCTAAGGTACCAAACTCACCAGTGAAAACCCTTTAAAACCTTGGTACATCGATCCGCTAAGACTCATGAGTCCAGTATGGTGGTATGGGACACCGTGGTCGAGTGTCGGCCTACGCTGGGGTGACAATCCTCCCCGTAGTGATCAGTGAGCAACCCAGACTCGTGAGCCGAATACAGTGGTATGGGACACTGTATTCGAGCTGTCGGCCTGCACTGATAAGGTGACGAGCCCTTTGTAGTGACCTCGAGTGTATGCTAAGACTGCGTAGAGACGATGAGCCCTTACGTAGCAACAGGAGTACACTAGGCCTGCACTGATAAGGTGATGAGCCCTTTACAGCGACCTAGAACCGTAACATTGTATGAGATTTACTAGGATTGACGATCCTAGAATGGATCATCGTTTGGGAATTAATATAAGGGAGGTACCTTAGCTTCCCAATCCTGCTATATGAAAAGGACTAATAAGAACTCGGTAAGCATGATCATGCACCGCACTGCATGTGCCGTTTGACGTTGGACAGAGCACTGAGGAAGTGACTGACATGCATGACCGTTAGATGAAGATCGCAGAGGGAGTGCAGGTGAGGGCATACATCATTTATATATATATATCATTCTTGCATTAATCACAGTACTTAGGAATGTTTGATTGTATTACTTTATCATTTATGCTTGACATTGATAACATGTTAACCTTTACTTTATTATTTCATTGAGTTGATGACTCACTCCCACGTTACGGGATGGTGTTGTGCACACCAACCAGACTCTGTCTTAGATGCAGATGGAGACCTGACTGATGAGGCAGAGGCGGACTTCGTAGACGATGAGGATGCCTTCTCCTATATGTAGTATTCTGGCGGGTTTACCTAAACCATTCTGATCGACGGGCCTTTAGGATTACACTTGTAGAGGACTCTCACATTTTTGACATTTTGTAACTTAAAACAGTATTTGTAATATTTCACCTAGGAGATGTGTATACTCTGGAGATGTACCACGACTTATATGCTTTATATCCATCTATTATAGTCTTCTGCTTGCGTAAATTTAACTGTCTTTGGAGTATGATACGCTGTTTTGGTATGATCTCATTCATGTTTTAGGCACTAATACAAACAACATTTAATCATCCTCAAGTATGTTGCATAAGTGATGTGTTGGAACTCGAGAGTTAGACTTTTACTCGATCCCCGATTTTCAGGGCGTTACAAGTTGGTATCAGAGCATGATTTGGATTAAACCAGACCTGGGTTATGGTCACATGACATACGCTGACGCATTTAGACCTAGGTGGGTATGAGAAAAATGTAGAGACAAGCTTAGGATTTCCAGTTTCGCCGATTGGTGAAAGTTACCGAAAACGATCGTCGAGATCGGGTTCGTACACATCTATGATCGCTTGAGACGACCCCGGATCATCCCTAGACCGTCAATCGATGAGTTTAGACCATGATTTACCCAATCTCAGCCTTTAACAATCGGAAAATATGTAGTTACACCAGAAATTACACGAAATAACCCGAAACGACTCAAAACGGAGTCAGGGGCCAAACGGAACATTTCCAGGGGGACCCAAGGTGGGCCCCACATATTTTTAAAGTCCTAAGGGAAGGCAGACCTTGCCCCACCGGCGAGGCATCACCAAACAGTCCAAAGGTCAGCGAGGACCTTGCCGGTTCCACGAGGCCTCGCCGGTTCCGCGAGGCCTCGCCGGCTAGTAGGCCGGCTCGGGCCGACGCTCCTAGGGCATTGTATGGCCCACTGACATGTGTTGGGATGATTTTATACCCTCCTAACCCACCTCCCCTTCATAATCTACCCCTCCAAGCTTTCCTTTTTCTTCAAAACTCTTTGGTTCCCTCTCAAATCTCTTCTCCATCTACCCATTTCGTCATTTTTCTTCAACACACATACCCTCCCACCATTTTCCATCAAAACCCTCTCTTATCTCTCTCTTTTCCTTTGATTTGAGAGCAAAAATCCCTCATTTGTGTCCCACATACCTTCAAGTTCAACAACCCATCCTTTTTCCACCTATCTTCTCTTTTCCATGGCCTTGTTCGAGCTTGTGACGACCATTTTCACGATTTCCACGCTTCTTTCTCTCATGGAGAAGAAGAGGATGTCTACGGATGAGGCCGGGCCTAGTCGCCCTACTCGTTCAAGGAGGCCTAGAGGCGCCGCTACAAGTGCTAATGTTGATCAGGAGATACGGACTAAGTGGGAGCTTGATCCCCAGGCTCCCCTCGAAAGGGTCCTCTTTAAAGCTATGTGGATAAAAAGCTCTACGGGCAATATCTGGTGATGGACCGCCTGGTCGAAGCTGGGTGGGGTCTTGTGTTCAAGGGTGTTACGCCCCAAACCCGAAAATCAGATTCACGGGAATCCCGATCACCGAATCCGGTGCCGACAACCTCCGTAGTACCCCGTTCTCGGCTCTTAGCATTCATATGTTAAATTCCGATCCTGGGATCCTACAAGGAGGATTTTTTTTTTTAATATACATTTAACTCGTAATAAGCATAACCACAAGATTACCCTATTCACAAAGGCAACATCATCAGCACATATCCACTAATATAATCATTTGAGTACAATGTTGAAGGGAAATACATAAATTAAAAATTAAGCTCCAGAAGGCCGCTGCATGCTCCAAGCTCAACACTGCTGCAACCTAAACATCACCTGCACGCGTCTATCATGCATAAGCTAATAAAAAGCTTAGAGGGTGGTGTAAGTGTGTGCACAAGGTAAGTGCCAAGTATTCAATACAATGTCATCATCATACAATACCAGAAATACTGTTAATCCATAAATCATACATTATCGGAATAAGCAGAAAGACTGACAAGATCATGAATCATAAGATAGCAGAGTAAGCAATATAAGACAACTATGCAAATAAGGAGCCAAATATCAGATGCTGAGGATGCAATGCAATATACATTCCTAATGAGTAACACAGGTAGCGTCAGTCGAACCATACGCCGCAGATGTAATGCAATGTGCAGTGCGAATGGAATGACCATGCTGGAGTGTGAAGTCGGGATAGTAGTACGTAGTATCACGGGCTATGGGGTCTATCACAATGGACTTCTATCCAAATTAGTCCATTCCTAATTTGGATAGTCAGACTCAATGTAGTAAACTCCTGATCTCAGGTTAGTCGCGCGCCCCGACCGAAATCCTAACCATTGCGAAGGCACATGTAACAAATAGTTACGCACAACCAACCCGAGTGGATAGTGAATGAATGAATTCATGAATAAGTATGCAACTCTTGCTCACTAAATCCACATATCAGTACAGTTCATCTCTGGGATCATCACCGGGGTCTATTACACTCTACACCAGCTTGCCGCCCCTATCCGAGCGCATAACTGGGTAAGTGGAAGAGACCTCACTATCTGCCTGCCAATATCGGGCCCGGCTCGTCAATAACGGACCCATTCCTCAAGCTGGTCAAACTCAACCTAGACATTGCCCCCTCACTCAGGCGGGTAAGGTCACACCCCTTCCCAACCGACCACGATACAGTGGGAGACACGGCCTATTGGTATACGACCCTCATGCGCTCATATATCCACTCGGTCTCGATGTTGAGGCATCTCCTAGCCACGGAGGTTTAGGAATTTTCACCCAGGGACATCTATGGCGCCTGTATGCTAGAACCAAACATTTTCGGTGTCCCATTTGGCCATCCACGATATGCCTGTGGAGGTTACGGCCATAATGTTGCTAGGGCATACAGTAATCATAATGTGAGATGCATGAGTCATACAATCTAGTCATGCATCAATCTTGCGCATACCGCGTGCTCAAGTGAAATAACCTCCGCCTATCAGGGAGTCCCATAACAACATGCTTGATGACATATGCAATGATCAATCACATCTCATAACCAACATGCAGATGATGAGTATGGGCATGTATCATGATGTTATGCTGTCACATACTCATAATCGGTATCAATAACAGACATCGACCATCAATCACAATAATGTGGACATTTAACCAACATTGTTTCCCAAGGAATGGTGGACCCATGGCCTTACACTAGGGCCAAACATACAACACCATGGGTCCCTCTCAATAGTGTAATACACACCACGATGGACCTTTCACATGGGCCTAACATACATTACAATGGACTCCATCGCCTGACCCTCCAATGCATCACAATGGGCCTTAACTATGGATCGCATATCATCATATTGGTCTCGACAATCGGCCTCGGCCTCGATTGATAATCAGCCTCGATCGATATTCAGCAATCGGCCAGGATATATCAGAATCGGTAATCGGCCTCGATCGATAATCAGTCTCGATCGATATTCAGCAATCGGCTAAGACAAATCAGAATCGGTAATTGGCCTCGATCGATAATCAGCCTCGATCGATAATCAGCATCGATCGATAATCAACAATTGGCCAAGACAAATCAAAATCGGTAATCGACCTCGATCGATAATCACCCTCGATTGATATTCGGCAATCGACCACGACAGTTGGGATCGGTCAATAATCAGAATCGGTAAATCGGTCATCACAATGGCACCGATAACCAACAGATAATCAAAGCGGGGTCCATAAATGATCAGCCGATCAACCATAGTATAAGGATCGGTACTCCGCCGTGGTTATATCAACTCCGAGAGCATGGAGCCATCCGTCTACGGGAAATGGGCCCCACTTATTTGGGTTAACCCACGAAGAGAATGGGCCTAACAAGGCCTAAGGGAAGGTCACAATGTGGACATCTAACCGTCATTGCCCAACAATGTGGACATCTAACCAACATTGCTCCCAACGAGCGACCCACATAAGGCCAAACATATAATGGGCCCATGGCCTCACACAATGATCTCATAAATCAAGCGAGTCGCATCACATGGGCCTAATGCACATCGCTATGGGCCGCCTCACATAGGCTGAAAATACATCTCAATGGTCCTCATCATATGAGCAGGAATATATCACAATGGCCTCACTAAATGGGTCGGAAACACATCACAAAAGGCCACAACGTATGGGCCGAGTATACATCTCAATGGGCCATGACTCATGGGCCCCATTACATCATAATGGGACGCAACCCGTTGGCCTCAAATACAATAAGTGGACCACATCAATGGGCCTCATACACATCAAGTGGGTTGCATCATGTGCTGCACTAATGGCGCTCGTCCATTGGCCTCGGATATATCACAGTGGGCCACGTCTCATGGACCTAACAAGACAAATAGATGGCCCGCACATGGGCCAAACATATCATAATGGGCTACATACGTCACAATGGGCCGCACTAATACATCAAGATGGGCCTCATTTTATGGGCCGCACCAAAAATCATTTCAATAGTTGTCGGTATAACATGTGTATTATTACACCCATGGCCCACATATGATGATCAGCACTATCCAAACATATCCATGTAAATCAGCGCCAACCAAACAGTCCAGCACTATCCCAACATTATGGACGGTGTGGATACAAAATACGTACATCTAGGCAGGCCGCATAAGTGGTCGGTATGGGTGAAGTACACACAGCATGGTGGGCCTGTACAGTGTAGGCAGGTCCAGCACATACAGCAAGCGGGCCCTGCGCCATGAAGACGGGTAGACAGTGTGGATATAAAATACATACATCGAGGGGGGGGAGTCCCACCATCCAGCGGGCTAAATGGTGCGGATATACACTACATTTATCATGGCGGAATCACACATTGAAATGGGCCTTATATACATCATATTGGGCCTCGACCCATGGGCCCCAAATACATCTAATGGGCCGCATCACGGGGACCTCATATATAACCAGGTGGGCCTTAATAGTGGGCCATAAATATGGTAAGTGGGCCACACCACATGGGCCACATGTATATCAAATGAGCCACACTCAAATATAAGTGGTGATAATGATTTCCACTACTAAAATTTTCAAGGCCCGCTATAACATTTATTTCCCATCTAATCTAATTAAAGATCTCGAGGATTTCAAAGGTAGCCGTTCAATCCTCACCGTGCACTATGATCCACTTGATAAATAAATCTGTCTTATTTCCGTCCCAAACCTTAAAATCATTTTTCAAAAATGGTTGGACGGTTGGATGAAACACATGCATCATGGTGGGATCACACTACAATGGGCCTTATGTACGTCCCATCGGGCCTTAACCCATGGGCCTCATAATATGGGCCCTATACAAATCAAAGTGGGCCTCAACAAGGACCAGCAATACATCAAGGTGGGCCTCAAAAATGGGCCTTAAATAATCTCCAAAATGGTTGGACGGTTTGGATGAAACACAAGCATTATGATGGAGCCCACACTAATGGAGAATGTGGATTACAATACATACATAAGTGGATTCCATGTGGGGCCTACCATAATATTTATTTTCCATCCAACCCATTGATAAGGTCATTCAGACTGGGGGCGCACAGTAATGTTTATTTGCCACACAACCTGGGCCTACTTTAAGATTTATTTTCCACCCAACTGTTCAAAAGGCCACGTGGACCAAGGTAGGGCCTACTGTAATGTTTGTTTGCCATCCAGACTGTTCACGGGTCACGTGGACCATGGGCCCACGGTAATGTTTATTGCCATCCAACCTGTTGATAGGGTCTCACGGTCAGGGAGGGGGGCCCCACTGTAATGTTTATTTCTTTTTTATTATTATTTATTATTATTTTTTTTCACCCAACCTGTTGATTGGGTCATGTGGACAGGGAGCCCACTGGAATGTGGTCCCCAAATCCAGTCCACCCATTATGTGTGTCTCATTGGATTGACGGTCCAGACTAAGTTTCGGCAACATCCAAACCTCAAGTAGGCCCCACCGAGTGATTTCTATATATTTTAGGCATGTCTTCATGATTTTAGATGGTATGGCCCACCTGAGTTCCATATACGGCTAATTTTTGACAGGGGGCCACTGCCCCAAGGGCCCACCCAAGGCACGGCGTTGATGTTCGAAACGCATCACGGTGGGGCCCACAGCTGGGCCGTGAGGCCCAGTCCATTTGTCCGCCCGCCAGCGCAGGACGCTGGTGCGTCCTTGGGCGGTGTCAGCGGCGGCAGCAGTAACTGCTGCCTAAAAATAATAATAATTTTGAAAACAAAAATTTTATAGTTTTTCTAGGGTAAGGTCCACATCAGATCGATCCGACCCATCCATTAGATTTTACGGCCCATGATCGACCAATTGATACCAATATGCAATGTGTTTTTGGCGAATATGAGGATCAAAGTGGGTTTCAATGGTAATACCGCTATTTCCTATGGTATGGCCCGCTTGATTGTCAGATCAACCTCATCTTTTGGCTCAACACCTAAAATGGGCTGAGAAGTGGAATGGATGGCGTGGATTTTATACATACATCAAGGTGGGGCCTACATGTGCGGCCCACCCCAAAGCACTATTATTCTTCCTCTTTTTTTTTGCTTGTTAATACACCACCATGTCAGTACACGCACTCCACGTTAGCCGCTCCCTGTCTAACGTCCCCTGGACGTTGGACAGCATGGATATAACACAATCATCAAGGTGGGTCCCACATGTAGGTGGCCCACGTGTCACCAAGGTGGGTCCCACATGAACGTGGCCCACCGTACTTAAATCAATCTGATATTTGTGTGTTTCCACCACTATAAGGTAGGGTCCACATGACTTGGACGGTTTGGATAAAACATACCTCAAGGTGGGGTTCATCCAAGTGGACCACACATCACATAAAAAAAATGAGAAGGAGAAAGAAAGGAGCACCCACCTTGATCTTGATCTCTCCCTTCCGCCAACATGATCTAGAGTTCCAAGGGGACGATTTCAACGATCGAGATGTTCTTAGGATGGTGGAGATAGGGAGGTGGGAAGTGGGCCACACATGGCTTCTCATGGGGAGGCTTGGATGATTCTTGCTTAGAGAATGAGAAAGAGAGAGAGGGAATGAGAGAGAAGTAATGGGAGAGGGATGGGTGAAAGGTGATGGGTGTACTTGTGGTAAAGGAAAGTTGACTTTGGAGAGAGGTGGTTATACTTGGGGATGGTTGCTTGTACTTGACTTGATTTGATTGATTGATGTGACGTTTCATAGAGATTCTCTCGAAATTGCAACGCGCGGTATTTTCCTCTGACTGAATGCGGACCCACGTCTCCTAGCCCGGGATTCACCTCGGCGCACGAGACATGGCATCGAAATCACGGCGACGGCGCGGTCGCACTGCTACAAGCCTTGGGTCGAGCCGACTCAGGAATACGGGATATGACTCAGAGTCGCGCGTAACTGCCGATTATATGTCGCGAGCTGCCGAAATTCGACCGAGAGGACCGCGGAAGCCTACAGAACGGTACGAGCTAGGATACGGGTCTTACAAAGGGTGAGTACTACACAAACGTAGGTACAGTCCGAGCCTTCTATGCCCACATTCAAGAGCCTACGTTGGAGCCCTTGCAGTTCAAGATCCCTGTTGGTAGAGATCAGGAGGCCACATTGATGCTAGGTTGATAGCTCGGCTTATGAAGATACCACTTGATGAAGTGCATGCAAGCGAGAAAAATTTAAGGAGCGCACGTGAAAGGGACCGCCACACACGATTCCTTTGTGGACAAATGGCTCGCTGGAATCCGAACAACAGTCTCCTAGCAACTAACATGGCTGATGACTTTCGCCTGCTCCACCACATCTTCATGTACAACGTGTACCCTAGGTTGAGCAACCGCAGCGAGTGCACCCGTCTGATAGTAGATTTTCTATACCAAGTGGGGCAGGGAGAGAAGTTGTGCATGCCTACGCATGTTCTGTGAGATAGTTCTTACCGCATACTCCACTAGAGCGTCTGATTCGCTTCCATTTGGCCGACTCATATGCAAGATTTCACGTGAGTTTGGCTATAGACTTGGGGCGGAAGTGCCGGTGCCGACCCATTACATCAACGAAACTACTCTCAACCAGATGAAAATTGGGCCACGGCAGCGACAAGCCCGCCTCGATGAGAGTGAGGATGAGACAGCTAGTGAAGAGTATGAAAGTGAGGAGGAAAGCAGAGAAGAGATAGAGGAAGGGCGGGAAGAAGAAGTGGAGGCTCATAATACGGATGAGAGCTCCCCTCTGAGGGCAACGGAGCATGACCCTGATCAGGCTACTCGGGAAGCCCGTTTAGCTCGACTTGAGGAGGGCCAGGCTGCCTTGCGACATGAGATTATTGACGCCCGGGCCCTAGTGAAGCACAAATTTAAGAAGGTGACTCGCACCTTGAAAGTTATCCTGTGTTGCCTATAGGATAAGGGCGCCCCTCCTCCGTCACCAGACTCAGATGTCTAGTCATCCATGTCGTTGCCCAGTAGTTTGCTTTGTTACTATCTTAGAATGTCGAATGTCAGTGTTTCAATGTTTAAGGGCTTAGTAATATCGTAGGTAAATAGTGTGTTTATGTTTGTTAGTTGTCTTAATGTTTGCAGCTTTACTTGTAATGGCTCATATGCGTTTCCTGTCATGATTCATGTAATGTCATATTTCATGTATTGTGACAATTTTGGTAAATGAAATGCATGAAGTTTCTTTAAACTGTGTGTAAATGCGGTGCGGTTGAGGTTGTGGGCATGCTGAATCTGACCTGGGTTGCACCCTATGTTGTATATAGGGAATGCTACCTAAGACCACACGGAGTACGGCATGTCTCACGCTTGGTGATTCGTTTGACGGGGCACCTCCCCTAAGCGATAGCCATATGGACCCCAGTTCGGGCCCGTCTCCCACTGACACCATGCTGGACTCTTAGCCGGCCACTGGCCCCACTAATGGGCCTACACCTGTTGTACCACCAGTTCCAGAGCAGAATCGTGCGTCCTCCTCGACGCCATTTGTACCTCTGTTGACTCCCCCTACTGATAGGTTGGAGCAGATGATGTTGTTGATGCAGCAGTAGCAAGTACAGCAGCAGCAGCAGCAGTTTTTGGCCACCATGGCAGGGATTTTTACCCAGAGCATGGGTGCGGCTTCGCGTACACCATTTACACCCCCTACTGGGAATGCAGGTGTCAGTGGCCACTTTGAGCCATTCCAGCGCTTACAGCCCCCTACCTTTGCGGGTACTCACAAACCCGAGCAGGCCGAGTATTGGCTTGACCGCATCTCTAAGATGCTAAGGCTGCTGCACTGTACAGAGCCCGAGTAGGTGGAGTTGGTCACCTTCATGTTCAAGAAGGAGGCCAGCTTATGGTGAGATAGTGTCCTCCATACTGTTGGGGTTGGGCATGTATGGACGTGGGCAGATTTTGAAACCCGCTTCCACGAGAAATACTATCCCATCACCTATCGCCACGAGAAGGAGAGTGAGTTCCTTCGCCTTTGACAGGGAGGGATGTCAGTGGCAGAATACGAGAACAGGTTTACAGAGTTGGGCAGGTACGCCCCATTGATTTTGGCAGATGAGCCGATGCGTATGCGGCGTTTTTCTGAGGGTTTGTGGCCAGATATTCCGTCGAAGATGTGCTGCGTGAGCATACCTAGCTATTTTGAGCTAGTGAGCATGTCCATAAGAGCTGAGCAGGACGGGGACAGGCAGTTCCGTATGCAAGCACCGATGGCTCCTAGGCCACGACCAGAGATTCAGAGCAGACCATTCCTCGAGAAGATGCCACGGTCAGATTCACCGCTGAGGCTGACGGCTTTGCCTGCCCCTGTGAGGTGACCTGACGTGTGGTGTGCCTACTGCAAGAGGTCAGGCCACATAGAGGTGAACTGCTTCACCAGGATGAGGGATAGCGGCTTCTCACTGCCCCATAGGGTCAACCGTCCGCTTCCCCAGGTTATATCGCCACCACCTCTACGCACGGCACCAACTCATCCATCATTCAGGACACTTGTATCTCTTCCGACCTATCGCATGGTTTCATATGAGATAGAGGAGCTGAGGAAACAGATCGATGATCTGTTGGATGTAGGTTTTATACGACCTAGTGTGTCTCCATGGGGAGCGCCCATGTTGTTTGTAAAGAAGAAGGATGGATCTCTGCGATTTTGTATTGATTATCGCAGATTGAACCAAGTGACGGTAAAGAACAAGTATCCTTTGCCCAGGATAGATGACCTGTTTGATCAGTTGAAGGGGGCAAGGTATTTCTCGAAGATTGACTTGCAGTTGGGGTATCACCAGTTGCGCGTCAGGGATGAGGACATGCAGAAGACGGCCTTCAAGACCAATTTTGGACACTATGAGTTTCTCATAATGTCGGTCGACATTACGAACGCACCAGCCATGTTCATGGACTTGATGAACAGGGTATTTCGGCCATTTCTTTTCCAATTCGTCATCGTGTTTATTGATGACATCCTGATATACTCCAAGAGTCGGGAAGAGCACGAGGAATACCTGCGAGTAGTCTTGGATACTCTAAGGAAGAACCAGTTGTATACACCGTACAAGAAATGCGACTTCTGAAAAGAAGAAGTCAAATTCCTGGGACATGTGGTATCCAAGGAAGGGATAACTATGGACATTGTCAAGGTAGCCGCAGTTCAGGACTGGAAGCATCTCGGTTCGGTTACTGAGGTGAGGAGTTTCCTTGGTCTGGCAGGATACTGTCGCCGATTCATTTCGAATTTCTCGAAGATAGCCAGACCTTTGTCTCAGTTGACACGGAAAGACCTGAAGTTCGCATGAAATGAAAAGGCAGAAGCAGCCTTTCAGGAGTTGAAAGACAAGCTGACGTCCGCCCTTGTGCTAGTATTGCCAAAGCAAGGGGTCAAGTATACGATATACACAAACGCGTCTCGCATCGGTTTGAGCGGTGTTTTGATGCAGAAGGACAGGGTTATTGCTTACCTGTCTCAACAGTTGAGGAAACACGAGGAAAACTACCATACGCACGACCTGGAGTTAGCTACCATCATCTTTGCCTTGAAGATCTGGAGGCATTACCTCTACAGAAAGGAGTTTGAGCTCTTTTACGACCACAAGAGCCTCAGATACATATTCACTCAGCGGGACCTGAATATGAGGTAGCGGCGATGGATGGAGACCTTGAAGGACTTTAAGTTCGAGGTTTCTTACTATCCCGGTAAGGCCAACCTTGTGGCAGACGCACTAAGCCACAAGAAGGCATTGGCGGCATCGCACATATTCGAGTACAGCCCCTCATTGATGACAGGATTATCGCAGCTCAGGCAGACGATGAGTTGTTGGCGAAGATGAGAGGGCAGGCTAGTAGCAACGAGGACGCCGAATGGAGAGTTAGTACGAATGGTGGCTTACGTTACCGTGGCCGCCTATGCATCCCGAACCTCCCTGACTTGAGGAAGGAAGTTCTTGAGGCCGCTCATGACTCAAGGATTGTTATGCATCTAGGCAGTACGAAGATGTATCGTGACATGAAAAGGTCGTACTAGTGGGACAATATGAAGGCTCACATAGCAGATTACGTGTCCTGTTGTCTCACGTGCCAGCAAGTCAAGGCAGAGCATCGCCAACCTCGTGGACTACTTCAGCCCATGCCTATAGCAGAATGGAAGTGGGACTTCATCTCTATGGATTTCATTTCGAAGTTATCGAAGACGAGGAAGGGTTATGATTCCATATGGGTGATCGTGGACCAGTTGACGAAATCGGCTCATTTCCTCCCTATCAGAGTTTCGAACTCTGCAGACGAGTTGGTCAGGTTGTACAATAAGGAGATTGTACGTCTGCATGGAGTTCCCTTGGAGATCGTATCAGACCGAGACACGCGATTTACATCTATCTTCTGGACTCGCATCCAGGAAGCGATGGGTGTGAAGTTGAAGTTCAGTACCCCGTTCCACCCATAGACTGACGGGCAGACGGAACGGGTGAATCAGATTCTGGAAGATTTGTTGCGGGCCTTTGTGCTGGATTTCAAGGGCAGTTGGGATGACTGTCTTCCTTATGCAGCGTTCGCCTATAACAACAGCTTCTAGGCGAGTATTGGCATGGCTCCCTATGAGGCCTTGTATGGGCGTCCATGTAGGGCACCGTATTGCTGAGCAGAGGTTGGCGAGAAGAGCTTGATTGGCCTGGAGTTAGTTCAGGCGACTTCAGAGAAAGTCAACATCATTAGGCGCCGACTTCTGACAGTGCAGAGCAGACAGAAGAGCTACGCCAATATGAGGCGGCGACCGCTAGAATTCGAGGTCGGAGACCATGTGTTCCTCAGAGTTTTCCCTATGAAGGGAGTCCTTTGGTTTGACAAGAAGGGAAAGCTTACACCTCGATTCATTGGCTAATTCCAGATACTTGATCGAGTGGGGGTAGTGGCGTACCACCTTGCATTGTCCACACCACTTGCAGGTGTGCATAACGTATTTCATGTTTCTATGCTGAAGAAATACGTTTCCAATTCTTCCCACATTATCAGATGGGAGCAGGTGCAGTTGAGTGAAGACACTACTTATATACGGCGACCGACGTGTATCCTAGACAGGAAGGAGCAGGTACTGCGAAGCAAGGTTATTCCACTTGTGATAGTGCTGTGGACGCATCACACGGAAAAAGAGGCTACTTAGGAGACAGAAGCCGAGGTTCGAAAGAACTACCCTCAGATTCTCGAGGAGTACGAAAAGGTACTAATTTTGAGGATAAAATTTTTCTTTAAGGGGGGTAGATTGTAACGTCTCGAAAAAATCCGTACAAGGACCCGAGTACCACCTCAGGCAGAAATTACCCAGGACCAAAACCTTTAGAAATTAGGTTAATATTAGCAAGTGCTAAACTAGAGTGCTTATGAAATTAGCACTAATCACTTTAAATATGATCTGCAAGATCCAAAACGTGTAGTATCATTGACGCTACGTTACCCTGAAATCTAGAATCCGTCCTTAAACCCAGTTGCTCTCGGGAGCATCTTAAAACTCCGTATCGGACCTGGACCGCACGTCGAAAGTCCGATAACCGCAAAACTATACAGTTATGACCGCATGACTGGACTTGACAACCCCTTGAAAATCAAGTCTTAATTGTGTCTAGAAATGCACAACTTGAGCCCGAAGCGAAGAGTGTGAGAAACGTGAAAATATTTAGAAATAAAAATTCGAATTTAAGTAATTTGAGTCGTGTCGCTTGCGGGCCAAATATAAGGATTCAGACCATCAGAATCTGACCTAAATACACCCTCGGATCAGGAGAAATGTCCCACACATGTCGGTGTACTTGTGACCCTAATCGAGTGACCATGACCATTGAACTGAAACTGGTCCGCCACGGCTGATCTATAAATCCGATCGGAACGAAAACTCAGTCTGACCTAGATCCATGGTCAAGGAGCTTAAGTCCGACCGCACGTGGAAAAGGGGCCACCAGAAGTGTTCCGTTGGACTAAAACAGTCCATATTTGGATATAACCTAAGTATACCTTGGCCCTGGGGCCATTTCCAGCAAACTTAGGCCTATATAAGGACCTTAAACACTCTCTCTCATATGCCATACGAATTTTGCAAACCCTAAGGGAAAAAAGAGAGAAAAGAGAAGGGAAAAGAGAGAAAGTGAAAGTGAGAGTGAGAGTTAGAAGTTCTTCCTGGGATTCGAGATCCCGTTACTCCACATACTTAGCCACCCCCTCTGTATCACAAATTCAGCGTTTTCAGCAACGTACTTAGGTAAGAAAACCTAACCCTAATCTGTTTTAGGGTTTCAGATAATGTAAGTTATGAAATAGCTAACCTAATTTATGCTATAGGTTGCCAATCTGCCGTAAACAAAGACTTAGTTTTAAAACTGAGTTCGCTACGAGTCTACCGACGAAAGGTGCGGACTATAAATGTTTAGGTTATGGTTTTCAAGGCTTTCAATGTCGGTTAATGGTTTATTACTGATGTGGGTGCTATTTCACATGCCAAATGCAATGTTTGTTTCGCGTTTCAGATATATATGAACTATATGGAGTTTAGGATATTCCATGTATTTGTAGAAAGGATCGTAGACGTATGGAATCTGAACGTGTGTTTGCCATGATTAATTGTCATGTGATTATGCTAGATGTATGTGTAACAACTCCTTGGCAAAAGGATTTGTCCTAAGACGTGCTATCACCAACATATATCATGTATGTTAGAATATATAGTCTAAGAGTTTGTAGAAATGTCTGAATGAACAAGTGTGTAATAAACTGTACATTATATGGGTGTTGAGAAGAGATTCTCAACTATCTTAACGATGTGTATGATTTCCTCCATGTAACTTACATTCTTGTCTGTTTTACTTAGGGATTACATATGCGTGAATTCTGTTTAAGTTGAAATCCATCAAATGCTCACATGCTTGTATGATTGGAATTGTTGATCCATTATTGTTCGGATTAGCTTATATGATTATCTGTTATAATTGAATGTGTTTGGGACTATGAAATAGCCCAGGCAATCAGTAACAGGTTCTGATAAGGTGACGAGGTTGAGGTTGTCTCGCCACATAGGACATGATCGATGAATCCGAGCCGTACTTGGGTGTTGGCAGTGGTTAGGCCACATGGAGTGCTTACGCACTTCATGTCGATTAACTCAACGTGCGCTCATACTAGTCGAGCTCGTTAAGTAACCTGATTGACCCGATGTATGTTCACCATGTATGGACGCTACTGCTTGAATTTAAGGTACCAAACTCACCAGTGAAAATCCTTTAAAACCTTGGTACCTCGATCCGCTAAGACTCCTGAGCCGGGCATGGTGGTATGGGACATTGTGGTCGAGCTGTCGGCCTACGCTGGGGTGACGAGACTCTTCGTAGTGACCAGTGAGCAACCCAGACTCGTGAGCCGAATACGGTGGTATGGGACACTGTATTCGAGCTGTCGGCCTACACTGATAAGGTGATGAGCCCTTTATAGTGACCTCGAGCGTACGCTCAGACTGCGTAGAGGCGACGAGCCCTTACGTAGCAACAGGAATACACTAGGCCTGCACTGATAACGTGACGAGCCCTTTGCAGTGACCTAGAACCGTAACATCGTATGAGATTTACTAGGATTGACGACCCTAGAATGAATCATCGTTTGGGAATTGATATAAGGGAGGTACCTTAGCTTCCCAATCCTGCTGTATGAAAAAGACTAATAAGAACTCGGTAAACATGATCATGCACCACACTACATGTGCCGTTTGGCGTTGGGCAGAGCACTGAGGAAGTGACTGACATGCGCGACCGTTAGATAAAGATTGTAGAGGGAGTGCAGGCGAGGGCATGCATCATTTATACATACCATTCTTGCATTAATCACAGTACTTAGGAATGTTTGATTGTATTGCTCTATCATTACTGCTTGACTGAATTGATAATATGTTAACCTTTGCTTTATTATTCCACTGAGTTGATGACTCACTCCCACGTCACGGGATGGTGTTGTGCACACCAACCAGACTGTCTTAGATGCAGATGGATACCCGACTGATGAGGTGGAGGCGGACTTTGTAGACGATGAGGATGCCTTCTCCTATATGCAGTATTCTGGCGGGTTTACCTAGACCGTTATGATCGACGGGCCTTCAAGGTTACACTTGTAGAGGACTCTCACATTTTTGACACTTTGTAACTTAAAACAGTATTTGTAATATTTCACCTGGGAGGTGTTTATACTCTGGAGATGTACCACGACTTATATGCTTTATATCCATCTATTATAGTCTTCCGCTTGCATAAATTTAACTATCTCTGGACTATGATACGCTGTTTTGGTATGATCACATTCATGTTTTAGGCACTAATACAAACAACATTTAATCATCCTCAAGTATGTTGCATAAGTGATACGTTGGAACTCGGGAGTTGGACTTTTACTTGACCCCCGATTTTCAGGGCGTTACAGAACACTAGCTCGATGTCATAGACAGTGAAGTTCAAATTCTCTGAATTTCTGCACTTTACACTTTCAACTTTCTTCGTTCTCCACTTGATTTCCTTGAATATTGGGGTCTTGAAATCTTCAATCTTGGTCTCCTGAGATTCATCCATTGTCTTGGTGATTCTTGAGCATCAAATCTATGCTTTTAACATTCTTTTTAATCCAAGCTTCTCAAATTCACCTCGCAATACAAACATATATAAAATATACTTATTAAGCATTATCATGTTCATAAAACCAAGATATAAACAGGAAAAAATATACAATATTTGACACTCAACATTCTGTGATCTCCTTTCTTCATAGCGTCTGAAAATAAATGTTGTAACTCAAACTCGGATATCAATGCAGTTAAATAAAAGGAAAAACTCACAATCAATCACTAGGAGTAACGACAAAAATGCGTCTCTTGAAAGAGCTATGTGATATTGGATAAATGACAAATCCAGCATATACGCATAAATTTGAATTACAACTAAAGACTAGAGCTACCAATTACCACTACTCATAAGATAAGCTTATATAAAGTAAATTTATAAATTTATTTAGTTTAATTGAATTTGAAGATGATTGGTTATTAGGTGTTACCATATAAATTTTGTCATTTATTTTTAGAGTTTTACCATATAGCTTATTCTTATGTTAGTGTAATGGTTATATTAGAAAGTCTTTTTCTAGGTCACTTTTTTCTTTTATAATTATTCATCTTCGATCAGTAAGTTACTTTTGTAGGTATAAAATTACATTTTGATGGAATATGCGCTCTATATTTATTAAAGATCTTTTTATCTACCTCCTTTATCATAAGATGCCCCGTGTCATCTTTATGTTAACGTTTTCTAAAATGCCCATAAATAGGGTGCAACAGGCCTCTTGATTGGTGGACCATCATGGTCCAAAAGGGTCCCATTTTTGTTGCCATCAAAAAGGACGGTTAGAGGAAAGTTGGTCGACGGTTCACATTCATGGGCAGTATCAGACTATTGAGGTTGTGCGATAAGTGTTATTTTCAGTCTGACAACTTTCAAAGTGGGGCCCACAAGTTGGACGGCGTGGATGGGAGTAAGAGTGCCACGTATATTGCAGATGAGTTTCGACAGTTGGGTATAAACGGATTACGGATGCATACCGTTGGAAGGATAATTCTAGACTTCTCGCGAATGAGCGGTGATGTGGCGACGCATGAGTTCGAAGCCGGCAGTGCATCAGGTCGAATCCTGACCGTCCTAACCGTGGGCCCACCTCAATGTATGTGTTGTATATCCACGCTGCCCATCCATTTTTCCAGCTTATTTTAAGAGCATGAGATCAAAAATGAAGTAGATCCAATTCTACAGTGGACCACACCACAGAAACAGTGATGATTGTCCATTAAAAAAAATTTGTGGGCGACAAAAGTTTTGGATGGAAAATAAACATTACAGTGGACCCTAGGAAGTTTTTAATGATGATCGTTCAATGATCACTGTTTCCTGTAGTGTGGTCCATCTGAAATTTGGATCTGCTTCATTTTTTGGCCTATGCACTACAATGAGCTGGAAAAACGGATGGACGGGGGTGGATATACAACACATACGTCGATGTGGGCTCGACCTGTCCGAGTCCACGCTCCATCAGGTGGGCTCCAGTTATGTAACATGTCCAGAAAATCAGGCTTTACCATTCATCAGGAGGTCCACACATTTCCATTGAATATGGACCGTTGGTCAGTTTTCCCGGTTCAATTTTCATATATGGTCCAAACCGACCACTCGAACGGCCTTGATATTTTTTTAGGCCATGGCACACACGGCGGGTCCCACAGGATCGACAACTCGATGTCACGCACGCGCCCCACATTAGCACGTGTGCGGAGAGTAAGATTGGACTGTTACTCACCTAGCGATTGCCCCAGGGTTTGCTCCTGCATGTTCCGTTGAACATTCGGCGTAAGATTCTGACCATCCAAACCGTCTATCCGATGGAGCCCATCATGGAAGGACAACGGTGCAAGACGAAGAGCCGTCCATCGTTCCTAGACAAATAGTCAACGGCATGTACAAATAGACGAGTAAAACAAGGCATGCTTTGTTTTTAGTGATTTGTTAACCGCCTACGATCGACCAATAAAGAGTAACAAAAAGATATCCCCAATCAGAACGGGGCAAGACGAGCAAAATCGGTCTAATACTGCAGTCTTCCCTAAGGGCGTCGATACTGACAAACCCTCACGGGCAGACTCCATCGGCAAACCGGTCGATCGACAAAAATCAGCGGCCACAAAGGAATGAGATGCACCAGAGTCAAATAATACACGTGCAATGCATGCAGAAATGGGGAGAGTACCCTCGACGACCCCTCCCGATGACTGAGGGTCCTGCTGAGCGGCATAAAATCTTCCCTGAGCTTGCTGGGGAGGTGCAGGTCCCCTCTGAGGTCTCTGCTGATGCTGATGCTGCTGCCGCTGTGGCGGCCTGATCTGCTGCCTCTGCTGCTGTGGGGGAGGCCCTGGAGGCTGGTGATGTGGTCGCTGCTGCTGTTGCTGTGGTGGCTGTCGTGGAGGCTGATGCGGTGTCCTAGGCTGCTGCCGCTGTGGATGGGGACAGTCCTGCACGCGATGTCCCGTCCTACCGCACCCAAAGCAAGTACCGGTAAATGGTCTCGAAGGTGGTGCTGGGGGTACTGTCGGTGCTCGAATCACTGGGCGGGTCGTGCGTCGCTGCTGTGAACGATGATGCTGCTGCTGGGAACTACCAGAGGGCGCCTTCCTCTTCTGATCTCCCCTCTGGTCACGGGCTCTCTGCAAACTGGCCCAATCCGACTCATAAATCTGAGCCCTCTCCACAATCTGCTCAAAAGTCGGAAGCATGTGTCCGATCACACGACTCCTGAGGGCAGGACGCAAACCGTTCTCAAAACGGCGGGCCTTCCGCCCCTCATCATCAACAAGATACGTCGCGAATCTCGATAGTGCGACGAAACGAGCCTCATACTGGGACACAGTCATGTCCCTCTGGACCAGAGTCTCAAACTCTAGTGCACGCTGCTGTCGCACATGCTCGGGAAAGAACTTTCGGTCGAACCGTTCCACAAAATATGCTCCTATTGCTCAGGTGACTGATGCCCACCAGTGCTCAGCCTCGCCCTGAAGAAGAAATATAGCTAATGGGACCCACTGCTGGGTCGTACATCTCATCGTATGAAAAATCTTCTCCAAATCGGAGCGCTACCTCTCAGCTGCTGTTGGGTCTGACTCACCTTGGAAGTGCCGGGGATCGAGTTGTAGGAAGTCTCGAAGAAGGGTGCTCATGCGCTCCTGCTCTACCTGAGTTGGAGTAACAGTGGGGTGCCCGCAGGCCTGCCCCTGAAGGGCGGTTGTCACAGCCTACAACATCTGCTGTAACTGGGAGGCACTCACGGGTACGGACGGATCCGCACTGGTCTCGGGTAGAGGAGCGACATCCTTAGGCTGGAGAGTAAGAATCTCCGGTGGTGGAGTGGGAGTCGTAGGTGGTAGAGTGGCAGCAGCTGGTGGAGGAGCGGGAGTCGCAGGTGGCGGAGGGGGATTCGCTCGGGTCGATCTTCTAGCCATTTGTCCTACAGGAAGGAACAAGGGCCTATCAGCCTTGAGAATTCTCGAAGGCATGAAGGTTAAGGGTCTAAGTCGAAAAATCGCGAAGTTATTCCGACTTGGAACCTATACATTCTAAGTTCATAGCAGATATGTGATGTGATCCTCCGGTATTCCCAAGTTATGCTCTGATACCAACTTCTGTCACGTCCCAAACTCGGAAAACGGGCTCACAAAATTCCCGATCGCCGAATCTAGTGCCGACAGCCTCCGTAGTGTCCCATTCTCGGATTCCGGCACTCTCATGCCAGATTCCGATCCTGGGATCCTACAAGGAGGATTTTCAGTAGAAATTTTTTTTTTGTAATAGAGCATAACCATAAGCATGACCAAGTGACAAAACAACATCACCACATATCCACTATATCGAAAACTTTTAAGTACAATGCAGAAAGGGAAAATACAGGGTGATCAAAAGCTTCAAAATAAACTGATGTGCACTCCTGCCTCAGCGCTGCTGCTGTCCAACACTACCTGCACGCAACGGTCGTGCATAAGCTTACAAAAGCTTAGAGGGTGGTGTAAGTGTGTGTGCAAGGCCAGCGCCAAGTGTACAATATCAGAGTAATGCGGAAATATGCGATAAGTCCATGAATGCTATCAGCTGTACCAACGCTATATGATGCAAGACATGAATGCTATCGGCCATACCAAGGCCATGCGATGCGAGGCCTATGTAGCCAAATGTCGTATGCGAGATGCGAAGCAAGCATGTCAGTCCTCATCAAGTACACATATCGATGCTTCCCTCTGGATATCACCGGGGTCTAATACACCTCACACTGACTGCCTCCTCCCTAGCTGCACAGTCAAGCAAGTGGAAGAGACCACACTATCCGCCTGACCAGTAGTCTGCCAATATCTACCCGGCTCGTCGATAGCGGACTCATTTGCGAGCTGGTCAAACTCAGCCTAGCTTATAGCCCCCTCACTCGGGCGAATAAGGCCACACCCCCTTCCAACCGACCACGAAACAGTGGGAGACGCGGCCTACTGGTATTCGGCACTCGGGCGCTCGTGTATCCACTCGGTCTAGACGTTGGAGCGTCTCCTGGTACCAAAAAGGTTCTGGGACTTTCACCCAAGGACATCCTAAGTGCCCACAGTGCTAGAACCAAGCATTTCCGGTATCCAATACGGCCATCCACGATGTGTCTGTGGAGCCACGGCCCTGATGTCGCTAGGGCGTGCAGTGACCAAGTCACACACATGCGAGATGCATGAGTCACACCGTACAATCATGCAGCAATCCTGCGCGTACCACGCGATCATGTGGGGCACTCCGTCTCATAAGGAGTCCCGTAAATGTCTCAGCCCAACGGCTTATGCTATGATCAAACATTCCTCATCTCAAGCATACATATGATGCGTATGGGCATGAATCATGGGAGTGCACTAAGCATGTTATAAAGTAATGAACTATCAACAAGTATGGGCCTATCAATGGGCTTTACATTCATCAAATGAGCCACATTAATGGGCCTTACCAACGGGCCTTATGTACATTGCAATGGGCTATAACCCATGTGCCTTAGAATATATCAGAATGGGCCTAATCACATGGGCTTATGTATCTCAGATGGACCACACCAATTGGGTCCCATATGTGGATCAAATGGGCCTCATAACACGGGCCCTATAAATGTCAAGGTGGGCCTTAAAAATGGCCACAAATATATATATACATACATACATATATATATATATATATATATATATATATATATATATATATATATATAAATTCATGCCAAAGGATCAACCGATCCTTACTTCAAATAATAGTGGTAGGACCCACTTGAACCACATATCTGACCCACTTGAATCACTTGAATCATGCCTTAAAATGAGCTTGCAAAAAGGATTGGCGGTTGGGGATGCAACACAAGCATCATGGTGGGGTCCACTATCCAGAGAGTGGACAGTGTGGATAAGCACATAAATCATGGTGGAGCTCACCGTCCACTGCCGTGGACGGCCTGGAGGGAACACATACACGGTGGTTTCCACCGTCCCGTGCTGGGGACGGTGTGAATAAAATATATACATAACTGTGGGTCCCACGTGGGGCCCACCATAACGTTTGTTCACCATCCAATCCGTCCATATGGTCACATAGACCTGGACGAAGAGTAAAAATAAATTTCAGATTGATCCAAAACTTCTGTGGCCCGGATAAGGTTTTCAAAGGGTAGACATTCAATCGCATTGTTTCCCATGATGTGGGCCACCTGAGTCTTGGGAGAGGCTGAAATTTGGAGGGGGGCTCTCTGCCCTAATGGCCCACCCTATGGACGGCTTAGATGACATATAAACATCAAGGTGGGGCCCACGGCTGGGGCCGTGGGACCCTGCTGTCCGCTCGCTCGCGCCAGGCGGTGTCAGCGTCTGACAGCGGTAGCAGCAGCAATGCTGCTGTTTGATTTTATATTTTTTTTTTTTGAAAACACTAAATGTCGTGGTTTTTCATATATGGGGCCCACATCAGTGGAATCTGACCCTGCCATTGGGTCCCATGGCTTAATACAAGGCAAATGAGCCCAATATTAAATATATTTTGATGGATAAAAATAGTAGTTGATTTTTCAACGGCAACCATCACATTTTCTCATACTATGGCCCACCCGATACTCGGATCAGCTTCATTTTTTTTTTGGTCCAACGGCTAAAATGAACTCGAGAATAGAATGAACGGTATGGATTGAACACTTACATCAAGGTGGGGCCTACATGAATGGCACACCTAATAAGCTTTGGAAAAGCTAATATTTGTATTGTCAATTAACGTCCAGGGACGTCCCTGGACGTTTGGACGTAACACGTGCATTGGGGTGGGCCCTGCTTAGGCGGGCCATCACATGGTGAGGTGGTGTGGATCACATAACATGTAAGATGGGCCTCACCCACAAATGGATTGGGTTCAAACCATGCTTCATGGTGGGGTCCATTCGGTTGGGCCATATGGCCATTCCATCATACATAAAATGCATACATAACAAGAGAGGGAGAGAGAGAGAGGAAGAGAGAGGGACACGTGTGATGGAGGGACCCCGGCACTATGGGCCCTCCGTTTCAAGCATCCAATTGTACATCAAGTGGGTCCCATTGCATGTGGGCCCATTAAATTGAAAATCAACGGTGGAGATCCCTTCTCCACTCAAATGGACGGTCCAGATGACCTCTTTTCAAGTTAGAAAATAAACATCATGATGGGGTCCATGGAGAATGGCCCCATCATGGAATGATCATGAAGATCAAGATGGGCCATCGGCCACATCTTAGGGTCCAAAGTGAGATCCATACCATTGATCGGTAGGCCTCACTTGGCCCATCATAAAACATGAAAAATCTAGTCTAATAAGCACCCACCGGTCGATCTTCTCGGTCCGTTGAAATGCCGATCTCCTTAGGCTTCACTTCAACGGTGGAAGATGGAAAATGAAAGGCTAGGATGGAAGATTTGGGATGGGAAAGTGGGCCACACACATGCACTCTCTCACATGGAGAAGCTTGGACGTGAGCTCTCTCCTTGGTTGCTTGGAGTTGAGTTGAGAAATGAGAAAGAGAGAGGGAGAGATGGGATGTAAAGAGAGAGAGAGTGATGGATGTGAGTGATGGGTGAGGTGATGTGTACTTGACTAGCATGGGTGTGTAAGAGAGAGGGTGAGAAAAGGTTGACTTTGGAGAGAGAAAACATGGGTTGCTTGTACTTGACATGAGGTGATGGATGGGATTGATTGATGGGATTGATTTGACATATTGAAGAGATTCTCTTGGGATTGCAAACGCGCGGCGTTTTCTTCAAAATAAACGCCGGCTCACATCTTCCTGCCAGGGTATCGGATCGGTGCGAGAGACGCGGCGTCGGAACCGCGGCGACGGTGCGGTCGCAATGGTAAAGGTCTTGATTTAAGCTGACTCAAATGTACAACATACGACTTAGGGTCGATCGCAACGTCGATTATACGTCACGGGTTGCCGAAATTCGACAGGAAGGATCGCGGGATTCGACGGAACAGAACGGACTAGGATACGGGTCTTACAACACCCCTACGTGTGAGCCACTAAGGGCCCGTTTGGATACCACCAAATAAATTACTTTTACTACTTGTAGCATTAGATAAGTATCTTATTTCACATAAGTAAATTTGATTTATGATTACTTATAAATAACTTTTTTACTTAAAAAATTTTAAACACTTAATTATTATTTTTTATCTTTTCTACTTTTCATAAGTTGCTAAAGGGAAGAATGGAAGAGAAAAATAGGAGATGAAAATACTTATATTTTTAATAAGCAAATGGTATAAAGTATGTTTTCTTAAGCAAGTTAAGATCCAAACAAGTCCTAAGTGATCCTATTTGTTTAATATATAATGATTACAAATTAATTTACCTATCACTTGACTTACAAAATCAATCTCCAAGTAAGAGCTTTGTCGAGCCACGGGAATATATAGATTTTTCCACACTGTTTATCTACCTTTTTAGATCATTGTAAAGTACGAGCCCAGCTATAAGATAGATCCAAGGCTCAAATGAACTATGTAGTGGCGATTGAATGTCCACCGTTAAAACTTCTTAGGGGCTAAAAAGTTTGGGATCCAACTAACATTTTTTTCCCCCTCCATCCAACTTTTTCTTATCATTTGAACAAGTTGGGTAAAGAAGAAACATCAGGTGAGATCTAGGAAAGTTTCAACAGTGGGCGTCATCATCACCTCTACTTCCTATGATGCGGTCCAATTGATTCTCAGATTTATCTTATTTTTGGGCCCATACCCTAAAATAATCTAAAAAATAGATACACCGCATGGATAAAACCCATACATCACAATAGCCCACATAGGGCGCCTGCTTGGACCAGTTTCCATCCAGAGGTAAGACACAATTTAATTCCCCATGTTTAGTTTAATGTAATTTATCATTACCTTAACGTCTTATCATTATCAAAAATACACTAATGCTATTATTTTGGTATAAGATTTCTGCAACAATACGATGAAAAAGTATATTTGATTGTAAATTGATGTTCGGTTGGATAGTGATAAATTCATAACGCTAACACTTTTCTTTTACATTTTTCGAGTAATTTTGTATCTTTCCTTTACCATGGTTAATAATATTTTGGTTCGATAATAGATACACACGTTTATAGCCTTGTAAGTAAACCTATGCTTGACATTTCATTTTCATTCTTCCTTGCAATCTGGCGGACTCGAATTGTGGATCTATCTGACTTTTTGAGTGAAGAGCCTATCATTGAGGGGTAAACTCGATGTATGAAGTGTTGTATTTTAAATTATTTAAAAATAATTAAGTGTTTCAAAATATCCGTTGGGACGGGCCATGGCCGTGGAAATAGGTGCGCATGTCCCCTACGGATGTATCTTTTCACTTAAGTATGAAAGGTTGTATTCTTTCAATTTTTGTTTTGAAAAGTTGTGTCTTTTGAAGCTTAAGGGTCTCACCAATTGGGTTTAAACCTAATAGTCACAACTATTTTTTAAAGGGTGTCTTTACAAAGTCTATAAATAGACTTTTTCTCATCTGCTTTAAATAAGTAAGAAAAAGTTTGTAGTTTAAGTATTTTTTAGTTCAGGTTAAGACTACAAGTGGTTTGAGCCCGTGTACAGTAAGTGCACTGTTGGGACCGGGTCATAGTCGTTGTATCCTGGAGATCGATTGCCCTGGAAACCTGTTACACTTGGAACGTTGTCCAAGGAGAGCAAATTTGATTTCAAGCCGAGTGACTCACGTCACGCCTCGACTTACTATAAACTGATAAGTTTTCTATTTTCTCATTTTAATTTTAATTTTATTTTATCTAAATAGTTTTTCAAACTCCATATCCCAACATGAAGTAGATGTTATTGATGGACTACTTGATTTTTCAACTCAATTGCAATTACCTTCTAAATGAGTAATAATTATTTGCCTAGGTAATTACTGCATTTTTTCTGATGCAGAAGTTAATACTTTACTTTTTAACACTAAAATTTAAAAAAATGTAAAATAAATGTGGGGCCCACAATGATGTATGTGGCTTATCCATACCACCAATTTATTATGCCATATGGAATTAGGGCATGAGGTCAAAAATGAGGCAAATCCAAAGCTCAAGTGGACCACAATATACGAAACAGTGGGAATCGAATGCTTACTGTTAAAAACTTCTTGGGTTCCTAAAAGTTTTGGATTGAGCTAATATTTGTGTTTTCCCCTTATCCGTATTGTGTCACCTTATAAACTGGTTAGATGATGAATAAACCTCAATGTGGGCCCGGCGAAAGAAACAACTTTCAATGGTGGACAAATTGAGGCTATTATTTCCTTTCGTGTAGGCCATTTGAGTATTGGATTGGCCTCATTCTTCGACCCATGCCTTAAAATATTCTAATAAAACAATTGGATGACACGGATATATCATATACATTAAGTTGGGGCCCATAGATTTAAATCAACACTTTGATACCAATTTTGGAGGTGGAATTACTCACTCTTTTTCAAATTAGATGAAAAAGTAATAAGATGAAAAAGTAATAATTACTTGTTTACTAGAGATTTACATGCATCATGAAATATCAAATAAGTGTTAGATAGGATTTTGGTCCAATGTGGACCTGGAATTTATTTTGGTCGGCATTTATGCCCACAAAACAAGTGTTAGATAGGATTTTGGTTGGCAGACTCCAACGTTGGTTTTACATGGTTAAAAAATGATAAGGAATCATCCACCTGGTGCAATGAGTCACATGTGTCCATCCTATAAATTGTGGGCTCCAACATATATTTTTAAAATAAAATGGATCAAACAATCTTAACCAACTAATTAATAAATATTAAACCAATGAGTAAAATAGTAAGTAGCCCAAATTCAAACGAAATAAAATTAATAGTTAATACTTATCGTCTTAATAAGTTCTTATTAGTTATCTTCCCATCACAATTGAGTTGGGAATTTAGACATTAGGTTATATTCAATGTGAGCAGTGAAATAATTTTAACCATTTTTTAAGTTAATCAAATCTTCATAATTTGTCCAGCCCATTTAAAGTAATTTATAAAAATGATAAAAACTTTAATACTCTTATAGAGTGCAATAAATGATACATGGACACTCAGAAATTTACATTCTTGAAATATATTTAGCTAAAAGAGTGGTCCACATACATCACCTACACACGTACATATGATAAATGGATGAGATCAAGTGGGACATTAAATGGAAAACGATTCCCATTAATTAAATTATTTTCGGATAAAAAAATTCAAATGCATGTTGCATACTATCATGATTTGTTCTATATGGAGTTTTAAGAGAAAGGGCTACGGTGGACCAAGTGTGGGTCAGCCTGAGTCTGACAGGATTATCAATCGGACCTTAGGTTGATTCCAGCACGTTTGTAAATTGGGCCTTTGATTTTAGGCCCAATCCTAGCCATCAATATCATAAATGGGTCTCTCATGGGCCCGATTGTAGTAATGGAAGCCATGGATAGAGTTGGGCATCGGACCCGATCCGAAGTCTCAATGGCTTGACCCGAACTCAATCCAATCCGAGACCGGGTCCAGGTCACCTGACTCAGACCGATCCGATACATGGTTGGCCTGACCCGAACCGAGTCCAACTCGGTCAGGGAAACAGAGTCGGATCGGGTTCGGTAGGATTCGGATCGTATGAATTTAATCCAACTATTTCATGTGGTGTGGTCCACTTCAGACTTTAATATACCACCTTTTTGTGCTCAAGGCTTAAAATGATATGTCAAAATGGATAAATGGCTTAGATAAAACATATATATCAAGATGGGCCCCACATGGCTCTGAAAGAACTCTCCGTTATGGTGTCTATGCTTTTACCCTACATGTATTGACGTGCACCGCACAAAAGTGCAGTGAGTGCTTTAAACACAAATGACTTACTGTAACGACGTTAGCAAGTTCCGTGGGTTTGATCATGGTGTATGTGTTATATCCAAACCGTCCATCCATTTGGCGAGCTTGTCATAAGGGTGAAGACGAAAAATAAGACAGATCTAACTATCAAGTGGACACACGACATGTTTAACTGTGGAAATCATTCTCTGCTGCTATTTGTGGTGTGGTCCAAATGATCTTTGGATATTATTCATTTTTTGGATAATGCTCTACAATGATCTCTAAAAATATATGAACGGTGTAGATATAATAAATACATCACTATGGGGCCCATTTAACATTGATCTCCTTTGAACCATTCGTAAAACTCGGAACTTGAGGAGAGTCAGTCTCGTCCATTTTTATTGCCATTAAAAGGACGGTTAGAAGAAAGCTAGTCAACGGTTCACATTCACGGGTGATATCAGATGGTTGAAGTTGTACGATTAGTGTTGTTTTCAGTCTGACAACTTTTAAAGTGGGGCCCACAAGTTGGACGGCGTGGATGGGAGTAAGAATGCCACGTATATTGCAGATGAGTTTCGTACAGTTGGGTATAAACGGATAACGGATGCATACCGTTGGAAGGATAATTCTAGACTTCTCGCGAACGAGCGGTGACGTGGCGACGCATGAGTTCGAAGACGGCGGTGCATCAGGTCGAATCCTGACCGTCCTAACCGTGGGCCCACCTCAATGTATGTATTGTATATCCACGCCGCCCATCCATTTTTCCAGCTTATTTTAAGAGCATGAGATCAAAAATGAAGTAGATCCAATTCTACAATGGACCACACCACAGAAACAGCGGTGATTGTCCATTAAAAAAATTTGTGGGCCACAAAAGTTTTGGATCAAAATTATATCGGTGATTTCCCTTCATCCACGTTGTGTGACCTTACCAACAGGTTGGATGGAAAATAAACATTACGGTGGACCTTAGGAAGTTTTTAATGATGATCGTTCAATGATCACTGTTTCCTGTAGTGTGGTCCATCTGAAATTTGGATCTGCTTCATTTTTTGGCCTATGCACTACAATGAGCTGGAAAAACGGATGGACGGGGTGGATATACAACACATACGTCGATGTGGGCTCGACCTGACTGAGTCCACGCTCCATCAGGTGAGCTCTAGTTATGTAACTTGTCCAGAAAATCAGGCTTTACCATTCATCAGGAGGTCCACACATTTCCATTGAATATGGACCGTTGGTCAGTTTTCCCGGTTCAATTTTCATACATGGTCCAAACCGACCACTCGAACGGCCTTGATTTTTTTTTAGGCCATGGCACACACGGCGGGTCCCACAAGATCGACAACTCGATGTCACGCACGCGCGCCACATTAGCACGCGTGCGGAGAGTAAGATTGGACTGTTACTCACCTAGCGATTGCCCCAGGGTTTGATCCTGCATGTTCCGTTGAACATTCGGCGTAAGATTCTGACCATCCAAACCGTCCATCCGATGGAGCCCATCATGGACGGACAACGGTGCAAGACGAATAGTCGTCCATCGTTCCTAGACAAATAGTCAACGGCATGTACAAATAGACGAGTAAAACAAGGCATGCCTCGTTTTTAGTGATTTGTTATCCGCCTACGATCGAGCAATAAAGAGTAATATGTTGGTACGTGCGAGTAGAGGTGTACACGAGCAGATCCTAAGCTGACCCAGCTCAAACTCGGCTCAGCTCGGTGATCGAGCCAGCATATCTAGCTTGGCTCGGCTTGGCTCAATCTAGAATCAAATCAGTTCGAGCCTAGTTCGAGCAGTTCTGTGTCTAAAATTGTAAAAAAATTCCAAATTACATCAAATACCCTAATTTCCTCACGAAAACAAGTTATACGAAAAAAGAAAAAAGAAAAGAAAATCGCAATGAAAGAAATGGTCACTCGAGATAAGGTTGGAGTGGATGGTCTCCTTTATACTCGTCGATCACTTCAATCAACCTCCTAAAAATTTTTAAAAAGAAAAAGAAAAATGGAATGAGGCATCATATCCAACACTAGATCTACACGAAGAGATCGAAAGATAGCGAGATGTACCTGCGATTTTCATGAAGAGATTTCTCGATGAGATTGTCAGTTTAGGATTTGAGAGCTTAATTGAGGACTAAGAAGGCTAACGTTTCTGTAACGCCCTGAAAATTGAGGGTCGTACATATGCTCGACACCCAAGTTCCCAGGTATCACTTATATCTAATTTTACTAATTTATGTTTAATCAGGGTAATGCGCAATAGAGAATTACTTGAAACATGAATCACAATTCACAACTAGTCTACTGAAGTGGGAATGACTAAAAATATATAAGTCCAAAAATATAACTATGGGTCGCATAAGGCGTTACCCAATAAAATTACAAAAATAGCATGTCCAAAATGAATGATGTGCTGAGTCCCCTACTCAGCGATCTAAATCCGTCTACTAGGCCGATGGAGAACCGCCCATCAACTGGAAGTAGGATAGCTCGCCCTCCTCCTCAAGCTCGTACCGCCAGGCTCCTCGTACTCTTCGTTACCTGCAACTACTGAAGAGTCTGGTTGACATTTTAAAACACCGTCCCAGAGTGGGAGTGAGTGATCAACTCAGTGGGTGCTATTAGTCTTAAGTTACACAAACATCAATTATATTATGAATTTAATGAAAGACAATACATTCATAAAATTCTAACTAATCTTGTTAATGCATGTGCATGTATTATGATATGATGTATGCACTCGCAACAGCACTCCCTCGAGCGACTCCATCTAACGATCGCGAATGACCAACCACCCTCATTGCGACCTTAATTGCCGAGTCGCCAACCTAACTAATGCGATGCAGTCATGATCGTATTAGCCGGGTTCTTAATTAAGTCCATTCAAACAGCAGATTGAGAAAACTAGTACACCCCGCAATATCAATTGTCACGCCCCGAACTCGGAAACCAGGCTCACAAAATTTTCGATCTCCGAATCCGGCGCCGACAGCCTCCGTAGTACCCCAATCTCGGCTCCCGGCACCCATACACCAGGTTCCGATCCTGGGATGCTATAAGAAGAATTTATAATCATCAGTCTGATTCATAATGAGCATAGAGGGAGTGAGGTGATGGGAATGATATGGATGGGGTGATGTAAGGAAGGGTATGGGTTGGGTTGAAAATTTGTAAAAGTGGTATGGGTGAGTTTGAAAATTGTAAAAGGGACTGGTGAGGTGGAGAGAGAGAGTGGACTTTTGAAAAGGTGGGGATGGGTTGTTGTACTTGACTTGTACTTGAGGTATGGAGTATACTTGATTGATTGATTGATTGATTGATGGGACATATCGTAGAAATTCCCTCGATAATCGTAACGCCCGGCGTTTCTTCGGAATGAACGTGGGCCCACATCTCCTGGCCTGGGTATTGGTTCAGTGCGCAAGTCACAGCGTTGGAATCGCGGCGATGGCACGGTCGCTATGATATATGTTTTGGTTCAAACCGACTTAGGTATGCGGGACCCGATTTAGGATCACGTTCAATCGTTAGATACGGTGCGAAGGTTGCCGGAATTTGACCAGAAGGACCGCGGAAGCTAACGAAACGGTACGGACTAGGATACGGGTCTTACATCAATGCCCTAAACTGGTTGCAAGGCCAAGGCCCTCCAACGTGTGAGGCTAAGACCCCGTGATCCTTGATCCCGTCAAGTTCTTCATCCCCGACTTCAAGCACATAAGTAGTGCTGAGCAGAGAGATCACTCGCGGTCACTACGGGGAAGCTCGTCACCTCAGCGTAGGCCGATAGCTCGAATACAGTATCCCATTCCACCATGCCCGGCTCTCGAGTCAGTGGATCAGTTTCAAATGGTTATCAATGGGCTACAATGGTTGAAGGGTGTTCTAAGTTCCATACAAGTGTGAGTAAACATGGTTAATGAACATGATTGGTCAATACGTGGACTAAACCTCACTAGTTCAAGCAAGTACGTGACAAACGACATCTGGTACAAGCGACCCATGTAGTCCAACTACTGTCGCCCATACGCACCCGCTCAAATCCAAGGGTTTAGCCTCAGGATAGTCCTACCAACGGGACCACCGTCTCTCACCTCAGATTCCTAACCAACCTAGGGTTTTGATGGTATTCAATAACTCTTCAACAATCAGGGTTTAACTACTAACACAAGCGATATCATGCATTTATATTTTCAAACATAAAAATTCAAATTTTTCTACAATGCAAATGCTAACTATGTTGTGAAATAAAAGTGCATGTGTATTGTGTGGGTTAGTTAGGAAGCCAAGCATTTCATATATCTCATAGTACAAAAAAATATACAAGGGTTAATGTATCCAACATGTTATGAGGAAACATCATACAAGAATCGAGCAAGGAATGTATAAGCAATCACTAAATGCATAACCAATCATGTTGAGAAACATTAAATATTTCATCATCATTCCATATTGATTTGGAGAGGACCTCATGTATAAAGTCTTATCTAGGTTTCTCTAAATTACCCAAATACGTCACCCATCAAGCAAAATCATTAGATTCATATTAAAATTAGTAGTAGGCCACCTAAGAATAATAATCCGCACCTATGAATCGTTGAGTTCTTGAGAAACTACCTAGGAGCGATCGGATTTGGGGTCGATTGGCTGGAATCCTTAAAGCAAAACATTTGCATGATAGAATTCCATGCAAATCCCATTTCAACACAAAGGGGTTTCAAGAAAAATGAGGGATTACCTACCCAATCGGTGGAGAGAAGTTCTTCCGGTTGTAGGTGAGGGATTTGTTGAGGAAGAGGTGAGGAGTTGCAAGATTGAACTCCCTTGGGCCCCACCTTGCCTACGGTCCACCTCCACTCTCTTCTTCCTCCATTCCTTCTCCTTTTTCTCTCCTCTCTCCCTTTGTTCCTCCTAGGGCAAATTCGTATGGGGGGAGGGGGTGCCCAAATAAGGCCTTTATATAGTGTCAGGTTTGGTGTAAATGGCCCTAAGGGATGAGTTTTTACTATACTAGCCCTAAGGGGGTGTTTTTCTACCATTTTGGGGCTACTACGGGGCGTAAGAGTCGACACTCACCGTTGGATAGTTGGCCCCCATGGACACAAACGACCTGTCATTTGGATGCGTCATTCGACGAGTAGGATTAGAATTCAGTTCAAAGATCATCAACTATCGATTGGGCCCGCGACTATATGGATTTGTGTAAGACATTACTCTAGGTTGTTGCCCCAAATTTGGTCATGATCTAACGGTCCGAAAGCCATAACTTGGGCAAAGACCGAACGCAGATAATTGACTTAAGTTCTCGGTTAGTTTCAAGAATATTTGTACAACTGATGTATCGACCTTGTAAGTCCAAGTTGAGTGATCCGAGTCACGATCTCGACTGAATGTCTAGTGATGGACGTCAAGCCCAGTAAGATGGATATTATTCTATAGTTTTGGAACTAGTGGCCTACTAACGAGTAGTTTAGAGTTTGTTCGGGAAATCGTGGCATTTCTTGAATGAATTAGGTATTGAGATTTCTCGTGGGCAATGATTAGGGTTTGGATTAACTATGTTCATAGTGTAGCCTATTTATAACTAGTGAAAGTGGAGCTTTGGTCATGATTACTCTAAACCATCAGTTTTAGGCTAAAAGAATAAAGGGGTTGATTTGGTCTATTAGTCAAGATCCGAGCCTTATCTGACTCGGCCTTGGTTAGATCTTTAATTTAGTTATGATTATTTTGATTGGTTAACGATGGGTCGGTTAAATTTGGGCCCTACGTGAGTAAATCATGGGGTTAAACTTGATGTTCAAGTAATCGGGCGGATTCGTTGGCTTCCTACGGTTGATTAATCGGACTTGTGCGGTTCTTTACTGGTTCCACCCGTGCATAAACTAACATTGAGTGTTAATGGCCAGTAAGTGATAATCTAAGTTAATTACATTTTTAAAAAAAATTCAAGGATTTTTGGAGATCCAAAACAGTAAAAATCCAGGACGTTACAATTTCGGCCTCTTTTTAAGGGCCTAGCGTTCTCTTTGTAGAGCTCCGATTCGTTTCTAGTCTCTTGCTTTGATGCCAGAAATTCCACTTCTAGATCTGATATGGAAAGATCGGCCATGGCTAGCCGAGAGAGAGAGAGAGAGAGAGAGAGAGAGAGAGAGAGAGATTTGGTGGGGTTGGGGTCGGGCAGGGGTCGGGTAGGGAGAGAGGGAGCAAGGGAGAGGAGAGAGTTTGGTGGGGTCGGGCAATTTCTCAAAAGGGGAAAAGGGATTGGGAATTTAGGGTTTTAAAATATATACACACACACACACACACACACACACACACACACACACACACACACACACACACCATACGACCGAGTCGAGCCGAGTTTCGATCTGAGTCGAGTTGAGTCGAGCTGGGGTCAACTCAAGATCGGCTCGAACTCATTTTCGAGCTGTAAAAAACGGCTCGACTCGGATCGAACTTAGTACCGAGTCAGGCCAAGTCGAGCTTTTTCGGGCCGAGTCGAGCGAGCTAACCAAGCTAGCTCGGTTCATGTACACCCCTACGTGCAAGCCACTAAGGGCCCGTTTGGATACCACCAAATAAATTACTTTTATTACTTGTAGCATTAGATAAGTATCTTATTTCACATAAGTAAATTTGATTTATGATTAGTTATAAATAACTTTTTTACTTAAAAATTTTTAAACACTTCAATTATTATTTTTTAATCTTTTCTACTTTTCATAAGTTGCTAAAGGGAATAATGAAAGAGAAAAATAGGAGATGAAAATACTCATATTTTTAATAAGCAGATGGTATAAAGTATGTTTTCTTAAGCAAGTTAAGATCCAAACAAGTCCTAAATGATCCTATTTGTTTAATATATAATGATTACAAATTAATTTACCTATCACTTGACTTACAAAATCAATCTCCAGGTAGGAGCTTTGTCGAGCCACGGGAATATATATAGATTTTATCCACGCTATTTATCTACCTTTTTAGATCATTGTAAAGTACGAGCCCAGCTATAAGACAGATCCAAGGCTCAAATGAACTATGTAGTGGCGATTGAATGTCCACCGTTAAAACTTCTTAGGGGCTAAAAAGTTTGGGATCCAACTAACATTTTTTCCCCCTCCATCCAACTTTTTCTTATCATTTGAACAAGTTGGGTAGAGAAGAAACATCAGGGTGAGATCTAGGAAAGTCTCAACAGTGGGCGTCATGATCACCTCTACTTCCTATGATGTGGTCGAATTGATTCTCAGATTTATCTTATTTTTAGGCTCATACCCTAAAATAATCTAAAAAATAGATACACCGCATAGTTAAAACCCATACATCACAATAGCTCCCATAGGGCGCCTGCCTGGACTAGTTTCCATCCAGAGGTAAGACACAATTCAATTCCCCATGTTTAGTTTAATGTAATTTATCATTACCTTAACATCTTATCATTATAAAAAATACACTAATGCTATTATTTTGGTATAAGATTTTTGCAACAATACCATGAAAAAGAATATTTGATTGTAAATTGATGTTCGGTTGTATAGTGATAAATTCATAACGATAACACTTTTCTTTTACATTTTTCGAGTAATTTTGTATCTTTCCTTTACCATGGTTAATAATATTTCAGTTGGATAATAGATACACACGTTTATAGCCTGGTAAGTAAACCTATTCTTGACATTTCATTTTCATTCTTCCTTGCTATCTGGCGGACTCAAATTGTGGATCTATCTAACTTTTTGAGTGAAGAGCCTATCATTGAGGGGTTACACTTGATGTATGAAATGTTGTATTTTAAATTATTTAAAAATAATTTAGTGTTTCAAAATATCCGTTGGGACGAGCCATGGCCGTGGCTATAGGTGCGCATGTCCCCTGCGGATGTATCTTTTCACTTAAGTATGAAAAGTTGTATCCTTTCAATTTTTGATTTGAAAAGTTGTTTCTTTTGAAGTTTAAGGGTCGCACCAATTGGGTTTAAACTTAATACTCACAACCATTTTTTAAAGGGTGTCTTCACAAAGTATATAAATAGATTTTCTCTCATCTGTTTTAAATAAGTAAGAAAAAGTTTGTAGTTTAAGGCCCCGTTTGTTAAATCTGAAGTCTAAAGCCTAAACTGAAATCTGAAGCTGAATCTGAAATCTAAAGCCTGAATCTGAAATCTGAAGTTAAAAAACTTGTTTGGTAATTATGGCTGAAGTCTGAAAATCAAGTACTGAATTTGAAACAACCTGTTTGTTAACAAACGTATGAATTGTCTAAAATATATTGATTTGACACATTTGCCCCTTTCTCTTATTTGGAAATATTTTACATTATAAAGAAATTATTTTCTATAAAATGAAAATAAAATTATTCTATTTAATTCAAATAAACTATAAAATACTTAATAGAAAATTAAAATGATATGTAAAAAATGAATGAACTGAATGGATGAAACACATACATCATGGGGCCTCACAGCACTGACCATCACCCACCAGGCTGGTGGCGGGGGGAGTAGCCAATCCGTTGATACGTGGATATGTGTCGTGCGAAGATGCTCCTCGCTTGTATGAAGGTTTCAAAGGGGATTAAAGTTACATGGGCCTTACAATAATGTATTTATTATATCCACACGGTTCATAAAATTTTCAAGATTATTTTAGAGCATTGTCCAAAAAATTAATCATATCCAAAACTCAAATGGACCACAACAAAAATAGCAGTGGGATAATGATTTTCATCGTTAAAAGACTCGCAGGGCCCACTATAACATCTATTTCCATCTAATGTATTCATAAGGTCAAAAATATCTGGATGAAGAGGAAAAACAAATTTCATATTGATCCGAAACTTCTATGACCCCAAAAGGGTTTCAACGGTACACGTTCAATCTCCTACTGCTTTTTGCAGTGTGGTCCAGTTTATCTTTATATGTCTTATTTTTCAGCTCAAGTCCTACGACTAGTTCGTAAAATGGATGGACGGTTTAGATATAACAAATACATCATGATGGGACCCACAGAACTTGTTTACGTCAATACACCAGCCAATCCACTTCCCAATCCCGTCCCTGGCTCGGACCGGGATTCCTCGCGGAAGGCTTTCGCATGATGTTCCTGCGCTTGGAACTTAGGTGAGGCCTAACGTGATGTTTGTGAGAAACCCACTCCATTTATCCGTTTGTGAGTTCATTTTAAAACATAAAGACAAAAATGAACCGTATCTGATACTCAGGTGAGACAAAAATGTGAGTATTAAACGTCAACAGTTGAAATATTTGTGTGGCCACAAAAGCTTTAAATCAGGATAATATTTTTGTTTTCATTTCATTCCAGTATGAATGACATTATAAACGGTATAGATGGCATATAAACATCACTGTCTACGCCAGGAACGTTTTAACGACAAAAATTTCCCTGTACACGTTTTCCTTTATCGCGGCCCACTTGAGTCTTGGATCCTTCTCAATTTTTCTCTCAAGTCCTAAAATGATCTCAAAAAACGGATGGACGGGGTGGATTTCTCACATACATCACGGTAGGCCCCACCTAAGTTTCCAACGCAGGAACTTCCCGCGAAAGCCTTTAGCAGGAAATCCGCGTCACCCTGACTCGAGATGGATTGGCTACTCCCTGGGCGGTGCTTTGTTAGCCCCTCCATGATGTGTTTCATCCATTCCTTTCATCCATTTTTACTGATCAGTCTAGTGCTTCTTCCCAAAAATTATAGGAAAATAAATCTCAGATGGACCACACCATAGGAAAACAATAATGATTGGATATGCATCATTAAAATCCTCCTAAGGCCCAATGTACTGTTTATTTGACATCCAATATTTTAATTAGGTCATACAAGCCCAGATGAAGGGGAAAAACAAAGATCAGCTTGATCCAAAACTTTTATGGTCCCCAAAAGGTTTTTAATGGTCGACGCTATTCAACACTGTTTCCTGTAATGTGGCCCACTTAAGATTTTGATATATCTAGTTTTTTTTTCTATACCATGAAGTGATCTAAAAAAATATATAGATGGCATGGATGAAACACATACATCATGGTAGGGCCCACAGAGCACCGACCATCAGCCACTGGCCGGTGGCAGTGGGAGTAGCCAGTCCGTTCCCGTAACGGAATAGGATTTCCGGCGAAAGTCTTTGGCAGGAAGTTCCCGCGCTGGGAATGCATGTGGGGGCCACCGTGATGTTTATGAGAAATCTAACCCGTCCATCCGTTTTTCTAGCTCATTTTAGTATGTGTGACTAAAAATTAGGAGGATATAAGACTCAAGTGGGCCATACAAGATGAAACAGTGGGAAAGGAATGTCCACCGCTGAAACTTTCCTAGGCTCCACCTTGATGTTTATATTCCATCCAAGCCGTTTATAAGGTCATTTTCACTGGGATGAAGTGAAAATATCAAAAATTAGACTAAGACAAAACTTTCGTGGCCATATAAATGTTTCAATGGTGGTCACTAAATCTCCACTGTTTCCTCTCGTGTGATCGATTTGAGTTTTGAATATACCTTATTTTTGGCTGCATATCCTAAAATGATCTTTAAAATTGGATGGACGGTGTGGCTTTCTCAAAAACATCTCAGTGGGCCCCATCCAGATTCCCTAAGCAGGAGCTTCCTGCAAAAGCTTTCACAGGAAATCTGCGTCCGTGTTTAACGAGGACGCGGATTGCGTACTAGCGTACTACCCCCGCCCGTACCTGGCTCCGAACGAGCAATTCTTAGGCGGGCCCACCGTGATGTATATGTACATCCAACTGTCAATCCCTTTTCTCACATTATTTTAAGGCATGAACATAAAAATGAGGTAGATCCAACCCTCAAGTGGACCACACCAAATAATAATCTTGGTTGCATTAAAATGCACCAGTTGCATTAAATGCAAGCGTCATCTGTGATGTGGTCCATTTGATCGTTGGATTTGACTCATTTTTGTTTTGGTGCTTTTAAATAATATGAGAAAAGGGATAGACAGTTTGGATGTACAGATACATCACGGTGGGCCCACCCACAGAACTGCTTATTCGAAGCTAGGGACGGGCCGGGGGTAGTACGCAATCTTCGTCCCAACGGTTCAAAGAGATCAAAGTTACATGGGCCACTGTGATGTTTTTTTACCATCCAACCTATTCATTAGGTCATGTAGACATGGATGAATTGAAAACACAAGTATCAACTTGATCTGGAACTTCTCCAACTCTCAAGAAGTTTTTAACGGTGGACGTTCAATTCCCACCTTATGGTCTAATTAATCATTGAACCTGCTTCTTTTATTGGATCACATGTTAAATTATCTGAAAAAGTTGATGGACAGTGTGGATCAAACACATAAATCATGGTGGGGCATAAAGAAGTTTCACTTGATTTTGTATTGCGCAAACAATTGAAAAGAAAAACTTTACGTAGTAACTTGAAAGGGGTACTTTTGGAAGGGAAAAAAAATTGTTTAATGAAAAATCACAGAGCGCATTCCGCGTTCACCATTAAGCCAGACTCCTATCACTGAAAGAATTCAGTGAAAAACCACTTAGCGCTTTCCGTCTTCCGCGTTAACAACGCATTAACAAACACCACTAAACACGGAAAATTTTCCCATTCCGCGTTAAGTGCAAAAATTCAGCGTTAACAAACACGGCCTAAGTGTTTTTTAGTTCGGGTTAAGACTACAAGTGGTTCGAGCCCGTGTACAGTGAGTGCACTGTTGGGACCGGGTCATAGTCGTTGTGTCCTAGAGGTCGATTACTCTAGAAACCTCTTGCACTTAAAACACTGTCCAAGGAGAGCAAATTCGATTTCAAGCCGAGTGACTCACGTCACACCTCGACTTACTATAAACCGATAAGTTTTCTATTTTCTCATTTTAATTTTAATTTTATTTTACATAAATAGTTTTTCAAACTCCATATCCCAACATGAAGTAGATGTCATTGATGGACTACTTGATTTTTCAACTCAATTGCAATTACCTTCTAAATGAGTAATAATTATTTACCTAGGTAATTACTGCATTTTTTTCGATGCAGAAATTAACACTTTACTTTTTTAACACTAAAATTAAAAAAATAAAATTGTAAAATAAATGTGGGGCCCACAATGATGTATGTGGCTTATCCACACCACCCATTTATTATGCCATATGGAATTAGGGGATGAGGCCAAAAATGAGGCAAATCCAAAGCTCAAGTAGACCACAATATAGGAAACAGTGGGAATCGAATGCTTACCGCTAAAAACTTCCTAGGATCCTAAAAGTTTTGGATCAAGCTAATATTTTTGTTTTCCCCTTATCCGTATTGTCACCTTATAAACTAGTTAGATGATGAATAAACCTCAATGTGAGCCCGGCGAAAGAAACAACTTTCAATGGTGGACAAATTAAGACTATTATTTCCTTTCGTGTGGGCCATTTGAGTATTGGATTGGCCTCATTTTTTGACTCATGCCTTAAAATATTCTAATAAAACAATTGGACGACACGGATATATCATATACATTAAGTTGGGGTCCAAAGATTTAAATCAACACTTTGAGACCAATTTTGGAGGTGGAATTACTCACTCCTTTTCAAATTAGATGAAAAAGTAATAATTACTTGTTTACTAGAGATTTAAATGCATCATGAAAAATCAAATAAGTGTTAGATAGGATTTTGGTCCAATGTGGACCTGGCATTTGTTTTGGCCGGCGTTTATGCCCACATAACAAGTGTTAGATGGGATTTTGGTCGGCAGACTCCAACGTTGGTTTTACATGGTTTAAAAATGATAAGGAATCATCCACCTGGTGCAATGATTCACATGTGTCCATCCTATAAACTGTGGGCTCCAACATATATTTTTAAAATCAAATGGATCAAACAATCTTAACCAACTAATTAATAAATATTAAACCAATGAGTAAAATAGTAAGTAGCCCAAATTCAAACGGATAAAATTAATAGTTAATATTTATCATCTTAATATGTTCTTATTAGTTATCTTCCCATCACAATTGAGTTGTGAATTTAGACATTAGGTTATATTCAATGTGAGCGGTCAAATAATTTTAACCATTTTTTAAGTTAATCAAATCTTCATAATTTGTCCAGCCCATTTAAAGTAATTTATAAAAATGATAAAAACTTTAATACTCTTATAGAGTGCAATAAATGATACATGGACACTCAAAAATTTACATTCTTGAAATATATTTAGTTAAAAGATGGTCCACATGCATCACCTACACACATACATATGATAAATGGATGAGATCAAGTGGGACATTAAATGGAAAACGATTCCCATTAATTAAATTATTTTCAGATAAAAAAATTCAAATGCATGTTGCATGCTATCATGATTTGCTCTATATGGAGTTTTAAGAGAAAGGGCTGTGGTGGACCAGGTGTGGGTTAGCCCGAGTCTGACAGGATTATCAATCGGACCTTAGGCTGATTCCAGCACGTTTGTAAATTGGGCCTTTGATTTTAGGCCCAATCCTAGCCATCAATATCATAAACGGGTCTCTCATGGGCCTGATCCTAGTAATGGAAGCCATGGATAGAGTTGGGCATCAGTCCAGATCGGATCGAATTGGGTCCAACTCGACCTGATCCGAAGCCTTAATGGCCTGAACCGAACTCGATCCGATCTGGGACCGAGTCCCGGTCACCTGACTCGGACCGATCCGATACATGGTTGGCCTGACCCGAAACGAGTTCGACTAAGTCAGGGAATCGAGTCGGATCGGGTTCGATAGCATTCAAATCCTATGAATTTAATCCAACCGTTTCATGTGGTGTGGTCGACTTCAGCCTTTAATATACCACCTTTTTGTGCTCAAGGCTTAAAATGATATGTCAAAATGGATTAACGGCTTAGATAAAACATATACATCAAAGTGGGCCCCACATGGCTTTGAAAGAACTCTCCGTTACGGTGTATATGCTTTTACCGGACATGTATTAACATGCACCACACAAAAGTACAGTGAGTGCTTTAAACGCAAGTGACTTGTTGTAACGACATTAGCAAGTTCTGTGGGTCTGATCATGGTGTATGTGTTATATCCAAACCGTCCATCCATTTGCGAGCTCGTCACAAGGGTTGAGAGGAAAAATAAGACAGATCTAACTATCAAGTGGACCACACAACATGTTTAACGGTGAAAATCATTCTCTGCTGCTATTTGTGGTGTGGTCCAAATGATCTTTGGATATTATTCATTTTTTGGATAATGCTCTACAATGATCTCTAAAAATATATGAACGGTGTAGATATAATAAATACATCACTGTTGGGCCCATATAACTTTGATCTCCTTTGAACCGTTCGTACAACTCGGAGCTCAAGGAGCGTCAGTCTCGTCTTCGCACGCCACCTTCCAGCTAACTGGCCTAGGCCCTAGGCTACGGAAGCGGATTGCGTACTGAGTAAACTCTGTGGAGTCTACCGTGATTTGCATATTTTATCTACTCCATCCATCCATTTTAACAGATAATTTTATGATTTCATCCCAAAAATGAGATATATCCAAATCTCAAGTGGACCTCACCACGAGAAATAGTGTGAATTGAAATTCTACCGTTGAAAATTTCTTAGGGCCCACAGAAGTTTTGGATCAAGCTGATATTTGTTTTTTTACCTTCATCCATGTCTGCATAATCTTATGAACAAGTTGGATGACAAATAAAAATCACTGTGGGCCCTAGCAAGGTTTCAACGGTGGAAGTCATTATTCGCATTGTTTCTTATAGTGTGGTCCACTTGAGCTTTGGGAATACTTCTATTTTAGACTCAACCACTAAATGATCTCGAAAAATGGATAGACGGTGTGGATAACCCACATACATTCATGGTAGGCCCAATTGAATTTACTCAGTACATAAAAGCATACTAAATAACTCAATACGCAATCCTATTTCCTAGGGGAGGCTACAACAGTAGCTGGTGTGTGGTACTGACGCACGAAAACGAATTAGCTACTCCTGTGTTCGGTGATGTGTGGGCCCCACCATGATGTATGTATTTCATCGATGCCGTTCATCCATTTTTACAGATCATTTTAAGGCTTGATACAAAATAATCTCAGGTGGACCACACCACAGGAAAACAATAATGATTGGATATCCTCCATTAAAATCCTCCTAAGGCTCCGGATCGGGTCGGATCTGATCGGATCGGATCCATTCGGATCACCAATCCAAGCCGTCCGTTCGATTAGGATCGGGTTGGATCGGGTCGGATCCACCGGATCGGACCTATTTTGCCCAGCTCTAACCATGGAGTAGGCACACGAGTACTACGTGACTCAAACGAGCGGGGATTGTGTCCTACCCCAGCCGGTCTCTAGGCCCGAATGGGCAATTCTGTGGGTGGGGCCCACCGTGATGTATCTGTTTATCCTCACCATCCATCCCTTCTCTGAGATCATTTTAAGATACATGCACAAAAATAAGGAAGATCTAATGCTCAAGTTGACCACACCAAATAATAAGCTTAGGCTGCATTAAATGCACAAAGTTTTAAATGCAAGAGTCATCTTTGGTATGATCCACTTGAACATTGGATCTACCTCATTTTTGTGATCATACCTTAAAATGATCTGATAGAAGGGATGGACGATGTAGATGAATAGATACATCACGGTGGGCCCACCCACAGAATTGCTTGTTCATGGCTAGATGGGTGGGGTAGGATGCAATTGGGGGTGTACACTGCGTTGGCTAGGCCACTAGCTGACCCTAGCTTGAACTCGGCTCGGCTCGGTCCTTGAGCCTAACAGGCTCGGCTCGATTCGGTCAGCAGCTCGGGCTAGTTCGAGCCGAGTTCAAGCCAAAAACGAGCCTATGCAATATTTTCACAAACACATGCAGTGCATTTTCAATTTCTCACTGTATGTAAAACAGTAGTAGATGTTTACAAGTATTTCATCAAACACCCTATAGGCAACATCAAAATAAAATAAAATTGGTATTTATTTCATGTACATACCTTCCTTGCCACTAGCCGACACTTCCTTGAGTCATTTCATCAAATACTTGGTGAGCAACATCAATATCAAAGTAATCAAATCACCAAATTAGTTCGATCTGAGTTCGATTTGAGTTGGGGTTCAATTCGAAAATTTTTGAAGCGCAAAAAATCAGCCCCATTCGGCTTGAACTCAGCTTCAAACCGAGTCGAATCGCGTTTTTCAAGTCGAGTCGAGTTGAGCGAACTAACCGAGCTAACTCAGTTCGTGTACACCCCTGGACGCAATCGGCGTTCGACTCAAACTAGGAAAGCTTGCTGGACCACCAGAGTAGGGAGGTGAATTGAATCCAGCTCAGGTGTGGCCCCAAAAATGAGGCAGATCCAAGACTCAGGTCAGCCATAGCTTCAGAAACAGTGGAATTGAACGCCCACCATTGAAATTTTGTTAGGCCCCACCGTAATGTCTATATTCCATCTAACCCGTTCATAACGTGATTCTCATCAGGATGAAGGGAAAACATACATATCATGTTGATCCAAGGCCTTACGACCCCGATTCTTTAATAACCGTCGTTTCTCATGGTGCGACCCACCTAATTTTTAGATCTGCCTGATTTTTGGAATTATCTTTGAGCCGGCGAAACTGATGTACGGAGTGGATGTTAGACGTACACGTAGGTAGGCCTCACAAAGTTCTGTGATGGACGGGCTGCATTCAGTAGGTCACTGGACGGAATTGGTGTCCGTAGAATGGGCTAATTTCTCCGATTTTGACGGTCGAGAAAGGTTAATATGCATGGGCCTACATAAAAGTTTGTACGGAATTCCTTCCTTACTGTACACGTGGCAAACAGTTATCCACTGACCGTGATTGTTTATACGTTGGATAAAGGGTGGATAGGTGATAGGCCGAAAATCATATGATTGGACGATTTTGATCGTTCCGTTTGCTGGCCGTTTATCAAATCATTACAACAGTCCAACCAATATTTCATTTTGAAACATCGACAATCCGTGTGGTGGCCCACTAGAAGAGCAGTTCTGTTCACTAGATCTGTTTGACACGTGTTCGGGGGAGGAAAATTCATAGAACTTTTATGGGGCGACCTGCACGCTAGCTTTCCTCTTCGGGTAATTTTTTACTGTAGACACCACCTTTTATCCACTTTACCTTTTTTCAACCGACCCTAAACTTTCGTAGCCAAACTAGACATCTACTGTACGGAAAAACCCATTTCGAACGAAAATAACACTAACTTTTTCACCTGCTTCCACCTTAACAGGAGGGGTATTTTCACCTATTTGTACCCTAAAAATTTAGTTTGGTGTTCAAACCTTGCGGCCGTCGAAATTTAAAAAAAAAACCTTAAAAGCTAAGTGTCTACGGTGCTAATTTTTTGTTCCTCTTTCGCTGAAGAGAAATTACCAAATGTAAACCCCTTTCCAAATGCTAGGATACTTTACTTTTCAAAACTAAACCATTTTACATTGACACACTATTTTTAAATGAAAATACCCTTACAGTCATCGTTCCGTAGACATATGGCTACGGATTGTTACCATAATTATTAATAGCATAGCCAGCTATTAGCTCTATGGCTATGGATCCAAACTGTAACCATTAGTTCTGTAGCGAAAACCGTATGCGACTATGGATAATTGAGCGAGCCTATCGTGAAATTGAACGAGCTTAACATGAAATTCAACGAGCCTAACATGCTTAACATGAAATTCAACAATCCTAACATGAAATTAAGCGAGCCTAATAAGAAATTCAACGAGCCAAACATGCCTAACATAAAATTCAATGAGCCTTAAAGAAAATTGAGTGAGGCAAACTCGAAATTGAGCGAGACAAACATGTAATTCAACAAGGCTCAAAGGAAATTAAGCGAAGCAAACATGTAATTCAATGAGGCAAATAGGAAACTGAGCGAGGCAAACTCGAAATTAAGGTAAACTGGAAATTGAGCGAGCAAACATAAAATTGATCGGGCTAACATGAAATTGAGTAAGGCAAAGAGGAAATTGAGCGAGATAAACTGAAAATTGAGCGAGACAAACATGAAATTGAGCAAGGCAAACTAGAAATTGTGTGAGGCAAACTAGAAATTGAACGAGGCAAACATGAAATTAAGCGACGCATACTGAAAATTGAGCGAGATAAACTAAAAATTGAGCGAGGCAAACATGAAATTCAATGTGACTCAAAGAAAATTGATCGAGGCAAACACAAAATTTAACGAGGCTCAAAGAAAATTGAGCGAAACAAACATGAAATTCAACGAGGCGAATAGGAAATTGAACGAGTGTAACATCCTGGATTTTCACTATTTTGGATTTCCAAAAATCCGTGAAATTATTATTATTATTAATTAACTTATAATATTACTTAATGACCATTGCACTTAATATTAGTTTATACAGTAGTGGTACCAGTAAAGAACCGCACAAGTCCGATTAATCAGCCGTAGGAAACCAACGAATTCGCCCGATCACTTGAACATCAGGTGTATCCCCATGATTTACTCGCATAAGACCCAAATATAACCGACCCATCGCTAACTAATCAAGACAAGCATAACTAAATTAAAGATCTAACCAAAGCCGAGTCAGATAAGGTCCGGATCTTAGCTAATTGACCAAATTAACCCCGTTGCTCTTTTAGCCTAAAACCGACGGTTTAGAGTAATCATGACCAAATCTCCACTTTCACTAGTTAGAAATAGGCCACATTATGAATATAGCTAATCCAAAACCTAATCATTACCCACGAGAAATCTCACTACCAAATTCATTCCAGAAATGCCCTGATTTTTCGAACAAGCTCTATACCGCTCGTTGGTGGGCCACTAGTTTCAAAACTATAAAGAAATGTCCGTCTTACTGGGCTCGACGTCCATCGCGGAAGTTGGACCTAAGTGCTATCTAGAACCGCTCAACTTGAGCTAAAGGACGAGTGCATGAGAAGTGCAAATACCCTAAAAGAATTAATTGAAACCTAAGTGAATTCGGTCGTTCACTCTTATGCAAAGTTGAGGATTTTGGACCGTCGATTTACGACCAAACTTTACCGATGGAGTAAGGATATTTTCCTGCTCATATCCGTATAGCCGCGGCCTCGATTGACTATCGGTGACCGTTGAATAGACTTCTAATCATATCTATCGATCGACACATCCAAATGGTGGGGCAATCATATACATACGTAAATCATCATTAGAGCCAACTATCCAACGGTGGGTGTCGACTCCTATGCCCCATAGTGGGCCCTAGAGGCTAGAAAAATCCTCCCATAGGGTTAGTATAGTAAAAACCTAACACTTGGGGCCATTGACACCAAATCTGGCATTATAAAAGGGCCTCATTTGGGGTACCCCTCTTCCCACAAGATTTTTCATTTTCAAAGGGGAGAAAGAGAGAAGGAAGGAGAGAGTAAAGAGAAAAGAGAGAGAGCAAGGAGCGAAAGAGAGAGTGAAGGTGAGCAAGGTGGACCCTAGATCGAGGTGGGGCCCAAGGAAATCAAACCCTACAACTCCCCACCTCTTCTCCAAGAAGAAACCCTCCTCCGCGACCGCCCATTCATTCCGTTGATCATTTAGGTAAGATCCATCACCCTTTTTTCCTGAAACCTTTGAGATGAGAGGAATTTACATGGGATTCTAACATACAAATGTGTGCTCTAGGGATTCTGGCCGTTCGACCCCAAAAATCCACGCTTCTAAGTCATTTTTCAAGTCTTCAACGATCCGAAGGTGCGGACTATTATCCTTAGGTGGCCTAGCACCAATTCTATTACGAGTCTAATGATTTTGATTACTTAGATACTATATTTGGAGAATCTAGAGGAACCCAAAGATTTGGATGTTTGCTTGAGGATTATATGGGATTATTTGTTTGTTTAGTTCTCATGTGATATTGTTCGTGCTTCTCACATGATTCGGCTACCATGGATGATTACATGTTTTTGTCTTGCTTGATCTCTCATATGATGTGTCCCATAGCATGTAAGATTCTTTGATTCTTGTGCATTTTGGTTCTAAGGGATGTAAGAAGTGCTTAACTTCCTCACCAACCCACACAACACACACACACTTTGTTCATGATATTGCTAGCTTTGTTTGCAAGGAGAATCTGAATTTTATGTTGAGAAGTATGAGAACATGATGTTGTGTATGTTAGATGATTCATTGATAGTTGGCAGGTTATGAGTTACCACCCCACCCTTGGGTTGGTCAGGAATACGAGGAGAGCGAAGGCGGCCCTTTTGGTAGGACTGTCTCGAGGCTAAACCCATGGATTTGGGCGAGTGCGTGTAAGCGACAGTAGTTAGGCTACATGGGTCGCTTGCACCCGATGCCGTTCCGCCACGTACTTGCCTGGACTTGTGCGGTCTAGTCTACTAGCTGACCAACCTTGTTTGTTAACCTTGTTTGCTTACATATGTATGGAACCCGGAACACCCTACAACCATTATAGCCCACCGATAACTAAATTGAAATCGATCCACCATCTCGTGAGCCAAGCATGGTGGAATGGGACACTGTACCCGAGCTGTCGGCCTGCGCTAGGGTGACGTGTCTTCCCGTAGTGACCGCGAGCGATCCCTTTCTCTCGGCACTCCCCATGTGTTTGAAGTTGGGGATGGGGAACCCGACGGTATCAAAGATCGCGAGGTCTCGGCCTCACACATTGGGGGGCCTTGGCCTCGCAACCAGTTCAGGGTATTGATACATGGGGTGTATCAGTTTTCCTAACCTACTGGATGAATGGAATTAATTAAGAACTTGGCTAACATTATCATCGCATCGCACTAGCTAGGTTGACGACTCGGCAGTCGAGGTCGCTCTGAGGAAGTGTTGGGAGTCGCTCGAGGGAGTGTTATGGCGAGGGAATGCATCATATCATCTATCATGCATATGCATTAACAAGATTAGTTAGGTGTTCCTGAATGATTATCTTTCATTAAATTTATAATATAATTAATATTTGTTACGACTTAAGACTAATAACACCCACTGAGTTGATCATTCACTCCCACTCTAGGACGGTATTTTAAAACACTAATCAGACTCTCCTGTAATTGCAGGTGATGAGGAGTATGAGGAGCCTAGCAGCACGAGCTTAGACGAGGAGGAGGAGCTGTCTAACTTCTAGTTGATGGGTGGTTCTCCATCAGCTTGATAGGCAAGATTTGGATCGCTGAGCAGTGGCCTCAGCTTTATTCTTTTGAACGTATTATTCTTTTGCAGTTTTTGGTTGGGCAATACCTTGTGCGACCCATTTATGTTTTGGACCTGTATATATATACTAGACCTCTTCATTTTCAGTAGACTTGTGTAGTTGTGCTTCATGTTCCAGAAAATTGCAGGCTGCGCATTTAAACTTGATTTAAGCGCATATTAACAAAACCGGTTATAAGTGACCCCGGGAACTCGGGAGTCGAGTGTATGCACGACCCCCAATTTTCAGGGTGTTACAACGAGGCAAACATAAAATTTAACGAGACTCAAAGGAATTTGAGCGAGGCAAATATGAAATTCAACGAGGCAAACAGGAAATTAAGCGAGACAAACATGAAATTCAACGAGGCTCAAAGGAAATTGAGCGTGGCAAACATGAAATTCAACGAGACTCAAAGGAAATTGAGCGAGGCACATGAAATTCAATGAGACTTAAAGGAAGTTGAGCGGGGCAAACATGAAATTCAACGAGGCAAACAGGAAATTAAGCGAGGTAATCATGAATTGAGCGAGGCAAACATGAAATTGAGGCTTGTTAAATTTCATGTTTGCCTAACATAATTTCATGTTTTCCTCGCTCAATTTCACGTTAGCCTCACTCGATTTCATGTTAGCCTTGCTTAATTTCACGTTAGCATCGCTCAATTTTCAGTTTGCGTTGCTCAATTTTCAGTTTTCCTGGCTCAATTTTATGTTTGCCTTGCTCAATTTCCTGTTTGCCTAGCTGAATTTCTAGTTTGCCTCGCTGAATTTCTAGTTTGCCTCGCTCAATTTTCAGTTTGCATTGCTCAATTTCATGTTTGCCTTGCTCAATTTCCAGTTTTCCAATCTCAATTTCATGTTCGCCTCGTTTAATTTCTAGTTTGCCTTACTTAATTTCATGTTCGCCTTGCTCAATTTCTAGTTTGTCTCGCTCAATTTCCTATTTGTCTCGCTCAATTTCATGTTTACCTCACTCAATTTTCAGTTTGCCTCGTGTTGAGATGTAGAGCCACATCTGGACAGTGCTGCTTGACCAGTCGAGGGTTCTCTCGACTCAAAGTCCAGCGAGCAAAAGTTATTTTTGGTCCAAAGTGCTCGACCGATTGAGGCTCATGTTCGACCAGTTGAGTAGCCTGCTCGACCAGTCGAGGACCTTTCTCGACTAGTCGAGGTTATGCAGATTTTGCGCGGATTTGGTGCGGACTGCGTAAATTTGAGGCGATTTTACAAGAGTGCGGAAGGGAAGTTGCCTAAACTATAAATAAAGGTCTCTGGGGCTTTTCTAAGGTATTTTAAGGTGTATGAAAATGGTTTTTTCTATACATCCAAGGGGAAGAGGTTAGTATATTACTTGTAATCTCGTTTTTCTTCATAGTGGAAGTTTGCACTCGTGGTTTTTTACCCTTGTTGGGGTTTTTTCACGTATATTCTATCTTGTGGTTTGTTGGAATACTTTGATTTTATTTCTAGATTATATTTCTTCTTGTTTATCGTTTATGGGTGAGACCGGAGATTGGATCTCGATTCATTAGAGTTGTTGGCTTGCTGCGCAACACCTCGCTTAATTTCATGTTTGCTTCACTAAATTTCACGTTTGTCCCACTGAATTTCTAGTTTACCTCGTTGAATTTCATGTTAGCCTCGCTCAATTTCATGTTTGCCTCGCTAAATTTCACGTTTGTCTCGCTGAATTTCTAGTTTACCTCGCTGAATTTCATGTTAGCCTCGCTCAATTTCATGTTTGCCTTGCTAAATTTCCAGTTTGCCTCGCTCAATTTCATGTTTGCCTTGTTGAATATCCAGTTTACCTCGCTCAATTTCATGTTTGCCTCGCTAAATTTTCAGTTTACCTTGCTGAATTTTTAGCTTCGTGAATTCAAAATAGTTATCCCATTGAGGAAGACGGGTTTAGGGAATGAGGGAATCGAGTTTGAAATGAAGAGTTTTGATAAATAGAGCGCTTATAGATGAAGAGGATTTAGGGAAATGGGGTTTGGTGGGGAGGATTGGATATAGGGAATGGGCTTCGAGGGAGGTTTTTAGGTTTCGAGAGAGAGTGATTAGGAAAATTTCGAAATAGGGGTGTTTGGGAAAAAAAAAAGAGGCTAAAAAGGCTAAAAGGGGCCCCACACATGTGTAGAGGGCCACACAGATCAGCGAGATTGTGCCAAACTGGCATTGGCCTCGCCTGACTCTATTTGGATTAATGGGGTCATGCCGAATTGGCGGTGGCCCTGCCGTCCCCAATAGCTATGTTACTAATGGCTATGGTTATAATCAGTAGCCATAGGTCTACGGAATGGATGATACTGTACAAAATGGTTTAATTTTGGAAAGTAAAGTTTGAGAGGGGCTGAAAAGGACAGCGGCTAAAAGGTGGGTTCACGGTCGTAATTTTCTCTCGATTGATTTGAAGTTTTTTTTTCTCTTCTTTTTAATTTCTGGAGGAATTATCGTACTCCCGGTAGTACGGTAGATTATACACATACGCACTCCTTCTACCATGTGAAAAACTTTTATATGAATCCAGACCGTCCGAGCATGGTCTAAAGTGTAATGTGACCAAAACTCAGCATCAAACCTAGTGGACCCTTAAACACAATCCAGATTATACTTTTCCACGACGTGCATACTTTTATACCGTTCATTTCTTGATCACATATCAGATGCTAAGCACTCTCTGACGAGCTATACTTTTGGATTACACTGCACTCGATATGGACCCTTGATTTGAGATGGTCATCTGAACTGATGTACATGTATGCCTACCTTTGATATGTAAGCGAGTATTGTCTCTGGATTCCATCAGAGTATCTTAAGTATCCTTTTGTTTTCTTTTTTTAGCAAAATCAAACCGTCCGTGTGGTCTCTGGTCAGCTGCTTTAAATCCAAGGACTTTTCATGCAAAGTCCCGTACACCTTATCTTCCACATTACGTGTAGGGGGCCATGACAGATCTGGACCACCCATCTAATGGTCTCTATTATGGATGGCTCAGATCCGGAGGACCAGTCCCAACCCAACCCAACTAGGCAACTACAGTGGTTCGAACGTTAGGCCATCATAGATGGACCACTAGATGAACGGTGCCAAACCAATATAGCCTTGCCACGTACAGAGAGCACTTGCGAGGGTGTACAGAGGTTCAGTACAGAAGAATCTACCGAATCATTTTCCGCTCTCTTCCAAGCTCCAAGTGAAATGAACCGAATCATCCTATCCTCAGCATACATCTGTATGAACTTAATACAGAACAGACAAACGGGCGTATCCGGCGTGGGGAGTTATTCGATGCTCTGGCCTAGTAGGACGCTTGATACACTGGCACTCGTAGATTGTACACGTGGATACTCAAATTACGCCACTATTCTAAGCGACATTCACAAATCGAATTTTTTGAACACTCCTATTGTCTGATTCTTGGACACTTTTTAGTTGAAATAGGACCAATGAATTTTTTTCATTCCTAACCGTCCAATACATGTCCGTCAATCTGATTGTCAGATGTTTCAAGTAAGCTTATTTTCTGTTTCATTATGCATCTAAACGGGGTCGCAAAAATTTGGACAGTTTATTTTGAATTATTTACATACAACGTATGTAATTCATAAGTACATGTGCAAATGCCTGCGCATCATCTTTAATACTCTTGCAGAGTATAAAAACTTTTCAAAATCGGAGCTGCTTCCTTACCGTCTGTTACACGTTTTCAATAGAGCAGGCTACGTGGCCACACTTTGTGGTGGCACGCATGCCCGGCAATCTTCAGAATCGTGTGCCTGATGGAGCCCAAAGAGAATGCAATCTGGCAATCCTGACCGTCCACGATCGCAATCCAATGGTGACTTTGGGACAAAAAAATAAAAATAAAACAAAAGGCCTGCCATTTTGTCAGATTTCCAATTGGTACAACTGAGCTAATGAATCAGCCACACCAACCGTTGATATGATGGAGCCCAGCTGGGACTCCTCATAAATTAAAAGAACTTCAACATTGGAAAACGTTGGCTCATGGATTATTGGTGGATGGTCCATCAACAGCTGTCTCATGGTAACATCATTTTGGATCATTAAACGTAGTATGTACTGCGCGGAAGCAACTAAAGTTAAAATCAAATAGTATGGAATCAAATAAATTAAATACATAGAAGATACAAGGTTGTACGTATTAAAAAAAATAAAAAATAAAATTTCGTGGAAAAAAATCATGTCACAAGGCAACAACGAATTCACCGTGAAAATTAATGTTATACCATATGTAAGAGCCTACCATCCCAAAATACACCTCCGATGCCATGAAACCCTAACTTTGAACTTTTTTTTGCTCACCAAAATTCATAAGCATGGTTTCTACGCCCTAGTCCCTTATTACAAACACTTGAAAATGATTAACTGAATTAAGAAACAAAATCTGTAATTTCATAAAGCTGTGCAAGTTAATTGACTGGAGCTTCGAAAATATCGAGTGTCATTGACGACCAATTGATGGAATCGAAGCCACATTCGATCAGATCAATTCGGACCCGAAAACTATATAGTAAGCAAATGCAAGAATACAGGATTTTCTTGATGGGATCGACAACTGCTCGATGGGATTGACAATTCCTTAATGGGATCAAATGGTTTGTTAATATTATCAACATACCTAATTGCAAACAAATTAAAAACATCTAACAATATGCACTTAGACAAATCAGAATCTGACAAAATCATAAATCTTCTTTAGGAAGCAATGCGATCATCCACACATGAGGAAAGAGTCACTACACGTGGTAAATGTGCATGATATGCCCCAATTCAAACTAATAAAAACAATGGGGCCCACCATAGATAAGCCACCGTCCAAAGATCATGTTATATTAACCACTCTATCATATTAGTGGCAACAAGTGGATGGCGGCCACAAGAAGTTCCCATGGTCTGAAGTTACATGGAGCCCACCGACATGTCTTTGAGAAATCACCATGTCCATCAATTTCTACCGCTCATGAATCTCAAAAGCGAGGCAGGTTAAAAACTCAAGTGAACCATGCATGAAACGATGGGGGTAGAAAATGCCCACAAGTCAAACCATCCCAAGGCCCACCGTGATGTTTATATGGCATCCAAACCATTCATAAAGTCATTCTAACTAAAACGACTAAAAACCCCCAAAATTAGCCTGATCCCATAAGGTTTTGATGGTGGGTATTCCATATACATTGTTTCCTTTTAGTGTGTTCCACTTAAGTTTTGGATCTGTCTCAGTTTTAAGGTCATGTTCTAGGAAATTCATGGACAGGCTATGTTTCTCATGGACATCTTACGCCCACATAGCTTCTGATTATGTGGGCGCGACACAAGTAGGGTTATACATGGAGCTAAGTCGAGTCAAGGTTGGCCAACTTTGGTTGACTCGTTCCCTGAGCTCTCTCACCCTCGAGTTTACCATTGGAGTTTTTCTTATTTGTCAAACCTTTCAAAGTGAGCTAGTAGATCAAGTCGAGACGAGCTTACCTCAAGTTAGTCAAGGCGAGCTTGCTTTGACCCAACTGACCTAACCCAACTCAACCCAACCTTAACTCGATCCACACCCGATCTAACCCAACTCAACCGGCACCCAACTGACCCACATTGGACCCAACCCTAGCCCTAACTTGAACCACACTCGACCCAACTGACTCAACCCTAGCCCTAACTTGAACCACGCTCGACCCAACTGCCCAACCCAACCACACCCGACCCAACTCAGCCCTAACTCGACTCAAACCCACCCCAACCTGACCTTTAAGCCTTTCAAACTCCAAATCTCAATTTTGGAATTTGAAAATTTCTTATTTTTAAATAATTATAGAAATAAAAAATTAAAAATTAAATTTAGATGTACCTTGTTGTTGAGAGAGAGAGAGGAGCTCTGATGAGTGCAACAAATTAGGTTTGTAATGGGAAAAAAATGATGAATAGATTAGGACTTTTAATGTTTTTTTTTAAATTTTTCTGGTTTTACATACATACATATATATATATATATATATATATATATATATATGAGAAATGGTACTATGCGCTCGACCTCACAAGTCCGTCCCATGAGGTCGAGCTGTGTGGGCCCCATCGTGATGCGTTTCAAAAATCTACCCCATCAGTCAGATGCACTATTCCATCGTGGGCCTAGGTCTCAAAATTCAAGTTAATTCGTGACTTGTGTGGGCCACACCACATACAGAAGTGGGGAGGGGCCATGCACCATTAAAACATTCATAATTAGTTTTTTGGGCCCACCGAGATGTGGTTTGCAAATCCAGCCCATCCATTATGGGTGTCCCACTTGGATGAGGGTTCAGACTAAGTTTCAGCAGCATTAAAAACTCAGGTAGGCCCCACCAAGTGCTTTTATATGTTTTAATGGTGTCTTCACATGATTTTAGATGGTATGGCCCACCTGAGTTCCGTATACGGCTAATTTTTGAGATATCTCATAACTTAGAGGGGACCCATCAAATGCATGGTGTTGATGGTCGACACGCATTACGATGGGGCCCACACAGCTCTACCTCACGGGAGCTAATAGTGAGGTAGAGCATATAGTACCTTTTCCCTATATATATATATATATATATATATATATATATGGGAAAAGGCACTATGCGCTCGAGGTGATGGGACCATCCCATGAGGTCGAGCTGTGTGGGCCCCACTGTGATGCGTTTCGAACATCTACCCCATCAGTCAGATGCATCATTCCATCGTCGCCCTAGGTCTCAAAAATCAAGTCAATCCATGACTTGTGTGGGCCACACCACATATAGAAGTAGGGAGGGGTTGTGCACCATTAAAACATTCATAATCATTTTTTGCGCCCACCGAGATGTGGTTTGCAAATCCAGCCCATCCATTATGTATGTCCCACTTGGATGAGGGTTCAGACCAAGTTTCAGCAGCATTCAAAACTCAGGTGGGCCCCACCAAGTGCTTCTATATGTTTTTAGCATGTCTTCACATGATTTAGATGGTATGGCCCACCTGAGTTCCGCATACGGCTGATTTTTGGGATATCCCATAATTTAGAGGGGACCCATCAAATGCATGGTGTTGATGGTTGACACGCATCACGGTGGGGCCCACACAGCTCGACCTCATGGGAGCTTATGGTGAGGTCGAGCGCATAGTACCTTTTCTATATATATATATATATATATATATATATATATATATATATATATATATATATATATATATATATATATATATATATATATATATATATATATTGAGCTTAGTTATATAGAACTTGACACACCTAAGTCTCCGTTTAAATCGAGTCAAACCGTGCCAGATCGAGAGAAGCCAACATAGCTTTTCAAGCGAGCTAAGATCCAGGCGCAGGCAAGTCCCATGCGAACCAAAATCACCATACAGAATGCCGATTGAAGAGAACATCAGCCGTCCACAAAGTGGCCCACGAATTGGACGGTTCGGATCGTGGTAAACACCTGCTACGTGTACCGCGGCAGCGTACCAGAGCACGAATGGTCATACACTTTCCTTACAAACTAGACGGTCCTGATTCGCTGCATGTGCCACGTGTTTCTCATATAACTAATCTACCCATTCCCAACTTTAAGAAAAGATTATAACCGGCGTTAGCTGTCAGGATTTCTTCGGAAGCGTCGAAAACTCCTCTCCCTCTCTCCCTCTCTCTCTGACTCAGAGACTCTCAGAAGAAAACAAAGCCACTCTCTCTGTCTATCCCAATCCTCTGACTGTAAGCTTCCTATTTCAGTAGTGATTGTAATACTTATAGAATTTAATCCTTGTATGAATCTCTTGCATGCATAGATCACCTTCTTCTATGTTCCAAAGATTTCAGATATTTGCTTTGGTTGGAGATTGGTTTTTTCTATTTCTTTCTTTTCTATTTTTTTTTTTTTTTTTCTAACCAATGATGTTTCTTATGTTATTATGAGGATTTTGATTCCTGGATGGAATCTGGAAAAGAATATGAAAGACCCATTTCTTTATTTTCCCTTTTTCTTTTATTATTTTTTGGTTTGGATTGTTATTTGGGAACTCAGTGAGTTGACTCAGGAATCTTCCGAGTCGAATCGGGTTAGTCCAAGACCAGATTGTTTCGTGGCGTGGTTCAGTCCATACAATAATGGCCTGAGTTTCAGATTGATTTGGTGGATTTATCGAGTCGCGAGACTCGGGTGGCTTTCTATTTTTGCTTAATGTTTGGGAAAATGAATCCGCCGAGGTGAGTCTTTGCCAAAGGGAGAAGGTTGAATTTTGGGTCATCGATGAATTACCTTGTAATATATAGATGATTAAAATGGTATGCAAGGAATTGATTTAGATATGAAAACAAACATGCTACCCATGTTGAGTCTGATCGCCATCGCTTGCATGCAGCATGATTTGAATATTGATTTAGTGACTGGCCTCAGATGGGCCACACTTCAGAATTTGTGAGGGGCAAAATGATCCCAACCAACCATCCGGTGGGTGTTCCTTTTTCCAATTGAATTTGGGTCATTGCTTATAGATCTCTAGCCCGCTAATCAGATGACTAAGGTAATGTGGTTGGTTGTTGAATTAGCTGTGGGAAACTCCAAATTATCATACCCATGTTCTGGTTGAATGGCAGAGATGAGAATATGTCTCATCAAACTCCATAAAAGAACCCAACTTACATTAATCTAGCATGTTTCTCTTTTGTTTTTTATTTTTAAATAAAATCTGTGATATCCTTCAAAAAGTAATCTAACATTTTTGTTAATTTAAGAAAGAGTCCTTAAATCATTATCTACTTGTGATGAGGCGGCATTGTATCCCATATATACTGATAAGTCATCACCAAAGTGTTCTGTATCTATCGAATACACCCAAAAAGGCCGATATGTATAGGTAACGGCTATGACCGTTACATGATACGGGGGTGAAATGGGGCAGTTGGTTTTTTGGGACCATATTGGCCGTTACATGGCATAACGACCGTTACCTTGCAACGGATGAAAAACAACAACTTTTTTACTTTTATCTAAATCTTTTTACTTCTATTTAAATCAAAATTTCTCTCTCCCTTTTTTTTTTTTTTTCCACTTTTCTCATACCAAAAAGTCAAAAACTCTCCTAGATCATTTTATAATAAATTTCGACCACTCTTATTATAGTTTTTAAAATTAAAATCGTAAATTGAAGTGATTCGAGTGAATAGAAGCTTCGATGACCTTTTTAAAAAAAATAAAAATAAAATGAAAAAGTAGTATTTATGGCTCTTTTTTTTCTTTTTTTAAAAAATGATTTCTAGTTCTAATGCTTGATTGTGATGTGTAGACATATAATCATGTTTATAAATTCACTAGACAACTCGATACAACACTCTCACCAAAGAGTGGACTGTTACGCTACCATAAAAATATCCAAAACAAAAAATGAATATATATTTGAAATATTTACATTATTCTGTATTTTCTAGATATTTTTAAAGAGCTTTTCGGCCAAAAGAAAATTTTCAACCGTTATGGGGGTCATAACAGTCGTTACGCCTCCGTATTGGCTGTTACTGCCGATACCTGTATTAGTAATGGTGGTGACCGTTATGGCCACCATTTTTGATACGGAATACCTTGGTCATCACTAATCTTTGTTAATCTCCATTTTTTTAAAAAATAAAAATTTAATGGCTTTTAAGATCTTTTAGTTTTTATGATACACATATTTACTTTTTGAGGCTGAGTTCCTGTTCCTGATGAACAGGGTCAGTACATGTGGGGCCCTTGTCTGATGGCCCCTGTAACGGGTGAACTTTTCCATCGTTGGCATATAATTATCTGGTTATGAAGAAATGCACCAACAGTCCACATTCAATGGAGAAAAGACAAGATTCGATGGTTATGATCTTCCAATTTGGGAGATTTTTTCAGCATTGTCCATCCATGATTGGGGGCCATTTGATTAATGTTTTAGATAAACCAACTATGGCTCTCTCATGTACTAACTCCGCAGACAACAGGGGAGTTCCCTGTTCGACACAAGCAGGAAACTCGATCTCTTACTCTTTTTTTTTCCTAGCATGTCATATATTTTATACTTTTATATCAGATTTGGGCATACTGTGAAAATTTAAGAAACTCGCCCTATTCAACATATCAACTCACCCAATTCAAATCTTTTGTCTGACCAAGCCAAATTCCACTTGAGTTTTCTAACAATGGATGGGACAAACCAGTAAAAGTTGATGGTTGTGTCATTGTTTGGAAATTTCTACTTTACAGTCATCCCAAGTTGGGTTTCTATCAATGTTATCAAGACATACCATGTTGGGTTTGGCTAGAGCAGGACACCTAAGCAGTCCAGCTTCATGCAAAACTGCTGATGACTACGAACCCATCTAAACTGGTCGTGCTAGCTGGTTAATCTGGTTTTCTAATCGCACGTCCCAGTGACGAATGGTTATTTTTATGTCATTATTTTCTCCTTCAACTATAAAAGCTTTTACTATCCATTGATTTCTATTTATTTTTTATATTTATTGTACCTACTCTTTAGTTATTATTTTTCTCTTGATTTTTCTTTGTTCCTCCCTTTCTGTACACTATTTTACACTATTTTATTTACTTTGTATTTAAATAATAACCATCATCTAGTTTGACCAACCCAGACTGGCTCTTTGACTACATAAGCCAGACTGACAGCTTTTCTTGTTTATGCCATTATGAATGAACAATCTCTCTCGACCTGGCCATCTCAATCCTTAGAAAGATTATGGGCCTGTTTGGGAGCCACTTAAAAAAATGAGTTAATTTCATTTTAGTTAATAATAATTATGTATTAAAGATTATAATTTATTTACATTGTTGGTTATTGGGTTTATTTCTAATACCCATCCCCTGCAAGAAAAAAAGAAGATATCTAGTAAATAATTTCTATTGACTAAAACGAGGTGAATTCATTTATAAGTAGCACCCAAACAGGCCCTATGATTTCAATGATAAAGAAAAAAGAAAAAAACTTACCAAGTGATCCTTTAGCTGTTGAACTACCGCCACAATATCATCCGCTTACACTACAAGAGCTGTAACTGCTTATCCCATTAACGGTTGGGTCTGCTCAACGCTAATTTCAACATTCATCATCGTTCCATGGAAGCTGTGGAACCAAGCTCTTGGAGACTGCTTGAGGCACTCTTTTGCAGACTGCTTTGAGTTTGGAATCTCAGACTATATACATATAAATCACTTCATGGAGGCCCCCATGGAGAGAACCTTCTTCAAATCAAGCTTATGTAGGAAACTGGAACGGTTAGTGACTAGTTGACATAAAACTACACCTGAAAATAAAACTACAGGTTCAGTTTTTAGTCTGAGATTGATATAGATGGTTACCTTTGAATCACATATTCGAATCTGGAAGTAATCTGCAGATTGCAGTGACTGTCTTAGCACATCGGATCTCCAACATTACATATGCAGTAAGAACAGTGGAGAAACAGCAAAGAAGAGAAGAAATATGGACATCGATGCTACTTGTGGAGTCCCACCATAGAAAATCTAGAAGAATCATACTTCTGGGATCTTTTCAAGTAGAAGAAAGAAAAAACATCGATTTTGGTTCATATTCCTATCTCTATTTCAGTATTCTTCATATATATAGATATACATAGCTGTCTATCAACTAAACAAGATTCTAGTCCAACAAGGACTTCTAATAACAAAAGGAAACTAGCTAATAATGAGATTCTAGTCCAACAAGGACTTCTAATAAGAAAAGGAAACTAGCTAATGACAAGAAACTTGTCTGAACAAGCTAGTTTCTGTCCAGATGCAAATAAAAGAATACATAAATAAAGAAACAAAATAATATGTGCCTTTTAACTGAACTATATTAGCTTTAGAGGTCTGTGGTTTGGCCTAGATTTAATTTCACGTGTGCGTGTTCACATGTAGGGCCCACTGGGTAATCTAAACTCTGTTTGGGCCATCCGATTTCAAACATGGGGCCCACAAGGTGATCAAGCCTGATGTTTGGGGACCCCAGACAGATTTGATGGCATGATCTATCAATAGTGCAGGCTGTGGACTTCAAAAAGAGGTGGGGACACCCTGTGTCTTCAAAAAAAAAAAAGTGCAGGCTCTGGGATTCACTTGGGCCCTATTTTAATGGTCCAATTTGCACTTGCATCATTAGTGAAAGGAATGCCTTATAAATTATTTTATGCATTGGCATGCATGCCCTATCTGAGGCTAGCCAGCTTGTCCCCATTTGAGGATATTTCCATTAGCCATGTGCTACTTGGCCTTGGGTAATGGAGTGGTGTGAAGAAGGAAGGTCCTTATGGTTGACATTTGCTGAAAAGGAAGATGATAATCATCGAGGGGTGCATTTTGTGCTTGCAGAGCGAGGAGTCAATCGACCTCCTCTTTATTCATTGTCCTTTTGCGAGAGAGTTTTGGGATCGTTTGGCATTGCTTGGGTGATGCAGAAGTCGATTGAGGGTTTTATGCTTGCTTGGCATTGGGCCAGGATGGAGAGTAGAGGGAGGAAGGTGTGGAGATGGGTGTTGTTGGAAGGTCTCTGGGCATTGTCGGGGGAAAGAAATAACATGTGTTTTTGTAACCTCAACGGGGTACTGGCATATGTCGTAAGTTAGACTAAGTTAGACATTGTGGATTGGGCTTTCACCTCCCAAAGTCATGGAAGACTAATCTCTTTCTTTTGCATCTTGTGCTGATTTGTCATTATTTTGGCCTTCTCAGCCTTTCATCAATAAAACCGTAACCTTTCAAAAAGAAAAAAAAGAAAAAAAAAGAAAAAAAGAGAACATTTCCTTACAATCTTCCTTATCTACACATCTAGGTGATTCCTTTCACGACAAAGTTTTGGGTAGTAGCAACGAAAGAAAATTATCAAGAGAAGGATCAAAATAAATATCTAGTTTTTTTAGAGGGTTTTGATCTCCATGCATGGATAGAAATCTCTAGTGTGTCTCTCTTCTTTTTGGAGCTTACAAAACTTCTAGAGGAATGAAGTCACTAAAGAACCCAAAACTTTTTCCTTCCCCTGAAGAAAGATTGGGAATGGAATGGCAGTTACTTGCTAATAGGAGAAAAAGGGATGGACTTGAACAAGTAACATCCATATAGACAATGTCTTTTGTTAGATTGAATTCCTTATGTAGTTGCAGATTCACAACCCAATTTGATTTTGGCAAGGGCTGCAATTTGTAAATTGTGGATTTCTGATGTAGAGCAGGCCACGGATGCATTCTTAGGACAATTGGACAAAAAGAAGCCTGAATGAAAGCAGTAGTCCATTAGAACTGGGCCCAGTCTTACACAGGGCATGACGTAACCAGGCCCCAAGTGTGTCCAGTTTGAAGAGATTCATTTTAGACATGGAGAAATTGTTGGTCGAAGTGTTGACCGTAAAACAACTGTAACTTTTGATCCGTGCATCATCACGAAACGCACGACCTATCAATCTTTTACGTAACGGTGCCTCTGGGGTCAACCGACCCGCTATGCTAGTTGAGGACGTTTGTTTTGTGAGAAAACACACGTCTCGGTGTCAAGAGTGAGACTTTAGGAAAATTTTAGTACTTTTGGTAATTTCCATTTTCGTCGTATTTCCCTATTCTTTTGAGATTTAGGATTTTTGTCTTTTTTAGAAGTCGCTGGTAATAATGTCGGGAATGCTCCGATAAGGTTTTATTGTTGTTTCTATTTTTGACAAATTTAGCCAACTAGGGAGATTTTGCTATTTCGGGTAATTTCTAAACGAATTAGGGTTTTGGATCCTCCATATAACTGATGTAATGGAGCAATCTTAGATTATTATTCAATAAAAATACGCGAATTTTCTCTCTTTCTTTTTGTGGATTCAACAACTCACCTTGTAGATTTAAGGTCTCGATTACATGAGGAAGACAATGATCTTCTTCTTACTGTTTCATGCTCTTCCCTGTGTCAGTTTCCTAGTAAATCCAACTCCTGGTTCAAAGTACCATCAATTCCTCCAATACGTGAAATGAGTTCACCAAATTTTGTGTCCTCTGCTCCACCTTACTGGCAAATCCTCCTCCATCCTTGATGTAAGTCTTCAACCAATCTTCTCGATATCCTATTTCACCACATTTGGCAAGTTCTAAATTTTTGTTGAATATGACAGTTAAGGATATTTGAATGTTGATAGCTTTTAAGTGGAAAAGACATAATGACTTTGGGTGAATTAAGAAATGAGTCTGGGCATGTTTGGAGTTGCTAGTTGCAAATTGAATATGCTAAACTTGTGGAAAACGGCTGATTTAATTGCAAAAGATGGGAATAAGCAAAATGACTGATTTAATTGCAAAAAATGGGAATCAACAATGTGTTTGGTTCATAGCACACCAAACCATTTCAACAAATTTCATTACTATATTAGCACATCCAAGAGTTTCATACTTTTATGGTGTCAACATTTAATTTTCCTTTATCAAGACCAAGAACATATGAAAAAGAAATGAAATAGAAGGGTCTAAGATAAACAGGAAATATGGAAGCATCAAGCTTAATAGGTATAGTAGAGTATTTATGTCCAAGAAACATGATCTGCCATCCAATTAATTAAACAAGAAGAAGATACGACAATTGCCAACCTAGAAGCTTTTGAACGTTTATTCTAAGAAGCAGGCTACCTTGATTAGGGGGCAATTTCAGCTAGTTGGTTTTTTTGTGGAATGTAAGACTCTGTGTGGGCGTGTGCGTGTGTGTGGTGTGTGTGCGTGTGTGGGCGTGGGTGGCTGGACAAATCAAAGGACATGTCAAGACATTTTAAATGAAATCGGGGGTATTTGGGAATTGGAGAATGTGGCTATTGTCTGGAGAATGTGGATATTGTCTTGTGTACAGTTTGGATTTGTGGACAAATCAAAGGACATGGCAAGGCATTTTAAATGAAATCAGGGGTATTTGGGAACTAGAGAATGTGGTTTGGATTTCACCTATAAAAAGCCTTTAGCGGCTTACATTTTACCCACATATTTTCAGTTCTTTGATGTGAGTAACCCACTTGAACTTCTCTTTGCATGTGTAGCCCATACAGAGCATAGTAATAGGGAGACCATGTAATAAAGGCTCTGGGAAGCCCATTGCGATGATTGTGTGAAATCCATATTGTACATCTATTGCGCCAGCTCATGTTAGGATGTTAGCCCCAAAACAAGGTAGATCTGAAGCTCAAGTGTGCCACAACACGAGAATGTGGAGATGGGTTACCTATGTTCGAACCATGAGCGCCCATCTCTCTCTCCGCATGTATCTCGCAGCTTTTCTACAATTTTGAAAGATACGTCCAAGAATCTCTTCATCAATCACTGCCCAAAACAAAATTAACAAAGGACATCAACAGGCTCAAATAATAGAATGTACAATAAAGAAAGGAGAATTATTTGACGTCAACAAGGGAAGAGTCATGTTGCAGCATCTTTTCAAAAAAAAAAAAACACAGACTCACTACTGCCTGGATGAGTGGAACAGTACTAGACAATGTCCATTGGATTAGAGTTTCTTACAAAAAAATTGTTGGCTCTCCTTTATTGCTAGCAAGGACTATCCTACTTGCAGAGACTTGAGTACATCTCTAAGAATTCAGAGGGTCATGGTTTAGTTTGTCATGACATTTGATGTGCAGTGAGTTAGTGAAAAAAAGGGGGGGAAAGGAAGATAGGGATGCTTTCTTGCATCTGCCGTTTTCTACATCTCTACTTCCAGCTCTGTACTTTTACCATGCATCTTACATCTTTGTTTCTAGAACATTTGTCAATTTGATTGATGAACTCTAGAAAGTGATGTGGATAATGATCTGCTTCGTTTAACTTCGCACTTCATCTCTCAGTTTGCATTCATGTCCCGTTCTTATTTCTATTTTGGTCATTCAGTCTGTTGTATCTTCAAGTGTTAGTAACTGTCGGAAACTGGTCCCATTGGAGTTTCTTGACACTCGTGGAGATTCTTTTTCAAGCATTGGAGCTCCCCGGTATGCATTCCATGTTGACCGTAATTATCTTTGCATGAAGCAATTTCAAAGATCTAAAGGCAACTTCCAGAAGATCTGCTTGTGCTGAGACCAGAAGATCCATTTGTGTCGAGACAAGCATTCTTTGCTTGATTGAACAAGTGAGGTATTTCTAGTAGTTAGGATTACAAAAATCTCAATTATCATTTTACTTTGTTTTTCAAGAAACATAAAGGGTATCTTATGTTTCTATAACTGATTTTGTAACATCGGTGTGCTTGTATTACCAAAACAACCATTTCTTTTCTAGTGCAAATTTTAAATAAAAATTTCCAAAGATTTTGTACAAGAGCCAAGCAATTTTGATACATCCCTTATGATACATACCTAAGCTTTGCTCTAATTATGGAAAATAATTATAATGACCTGATTGGTAGTTGCTACTGCCTCAATGTTTTTTTTTTTAATGGTGCAAATTTTATTAGGCCAGAGCCAACAGAAAAACAAGAAAAGAGAAGGACAAAAGGAACAGAAAAAAAAAAGAAAAAGACTAAACACAACAAAACCTAAAAACACAACAACAGCGACCCCCTGGGCTATGCAGGAACCCAAATAGGCCTAAGGAAAAGCCCGACTCATGGAGCCCAATCGCTAAACAGCAGGACCGCTTAGTTAAACACCCCTATGGCCAAGAGGCTTTTGTTACTGAAGCACCTATTGTCTCTCTCCCCAAATAGCCAAAAAGTTGTGAGAAGAATGAGCCTCCATCTCTTTCTGCCCAAATTCCCTCCATCCGCTGCATGCCAAGCGCACAGGAGCTCTCTGATAGAAGCGGGCATGGTACAACTGACGTTGGCTAGTGAAACCAACTCGGACCGGATTGCTGTCATGAAATGGCAATGAAGGAATAGACGATTGACTGTTTCTGCATCTTGCTTGCATAAGAGGCACATGTTCAGAAGAATTAACCCCTACCTTCAAAGATTATTGATAGTTAGAACACGACCTCTTACCACTAGCCACCCAAACACCATGATCTTCGGGGGAGCCCCATATTCCCACAGAAAACTTGAAGGATTGGGAGAAGCTGGAATCAGCAGCTTGGAGAGGATCGTTGAAGGATCTAACTGAGAATGTTCCCAACACTTTAAGCTTCCAGATTAGGTTATCTTCCTCCTTTGGCGAAACTAGGGATCCCTGCTAAAAGGAGGAAGCCAAAGCCCCTCCGAACCTCTCCCCGAATAGCACAGGGCCACTGGAACATTGATATCTATGGAGACCGAGGCCAGATCTGGAAAATCCAAAAATGAGGGGTTGCTCGCACAACCGGGGATCCAGCCAAAACCTCACCCTCTTACCATTAGCCACCACAAAACCCACTACTTGTAAGACCGAGGGGACTCCACATTGCTTGAGCATTTCAGTATTATGAATATGTATACCCGCGTTTGATGCATATTGTGTTTGTACAGAACCTTTGAAAAAATACACAATCGATATTAGTTAGATATAAGGGAAAGCAGCTATGGCATAGAAGATTTGGACACTTGAATTTTCAAGTTCTAAAATGGCTGCCTCAAAAAACTATGGTGAATATGGTCTGCCAGACGACTCCGCCCAGATATATCACCTCTGGTCATGTCTAACACTGGGAGGGAGTGGAAGACCTCTCTGTCTCTCTCTAACAACAAACACCTCCAACTCCATGGCGATTCGAATGCCATACTATTCCTGAGTGCAATAGAAATCCCTGTCTGATCCAACTAAAGAGTTCCCCAGAGTTGGGATCAAGTGTCTGATACTGCAGTTAAGGCTGTTCATGTTTTACAGCTCAAAGTGAGGTAATAATCCTGTAGCTCTGGCTCTGCAGATAACTCATTTTGTTTGTACAGCACCTTTGGAAAAATAGGCAATCGTTAGTGGTTGAATATAAGGAAAAGCTACATGAGGAATATTAATTGTAATCGCCCATGTGAGATAGGGTCTTCACAATGCATGCACACCTGTGTGAAATCAAAAGGCATTCATTTGATAGGGCTCACAATGTGTAGCCTGCCCCAAAAGTCAAGCCAGTCACTCATCAAGTAGGTGACACATGCATGCTGAATATGGATTGTTGGGTCATCTTTTTTCTAACTGTCCATTTTCCTGATACAAGTATGGCCTATCTGATAAGTGGACAAATCTGAATTTGATCCAGTGCATGCTCTTGGTGCTTCCCACCCAATTCATGAACATGATACTGCAGACATGCGCCGCCAACCTCCTTGTCCATCTCATGTGAGCTGTATACAAATTAAATACTTGGTATCTCCAAGATATAGGATGGATTTTTTAATGGATGCCTTTTGGTTGCTCCAATGTCAACACACAACCTAAGTTTTGGTCATCTTTCTTTTTATGAATTTGGCTTGTGCCAAGTCATCAATTTATCTGAGCGACCCACCAGATCCAGCGGTTTGAAATGACATGGGACCTCAAGAAAGGGACTCTCTCAAACTCTAGTTTCATCTTTCATGTTCTTGTTTGCTTCCTTATGTATTCCTTAAGATTATCGTGTACTTTTTCATACAAGCTCTTGAAAGTATCAAACCTTAATAGCAAGGAATTTCTAGAAACAGAAAATTCACCTCCGCATATAGCAGACATTAGCTTCTTACTTTTCAACTATTCGACTTCATAGGTAATTTCTACAAGATTTTATAATGCATAAAACATCAATGCAATAAAATTAAAGGTTTGTGTTAACTTGTGATTTTTTGACAAAAATGTATTTCTTTTCAAAAGGTGAAAGCTTTGATACTCTGGCAGAGTGTGGTGCTCCATACACACACGCAGAAACTGTTGGGGTAGCGTGCATATGCCCCAACTTTTGAACAGTGCAAGTCGCTGGTCCCATTACAGATGGTTCGTGACCAAAAAATTGATCTGAACATATGATCCTAACTGGATGATTTCAGGACATTTAAAGGACTGTTAAAATGTAAAACAGTGTCCAGATTCAACAAACAAATATCTATTAACAAAGGTCAGGATATTCTAGTCAGTCTGATTTTTCACCTATGTCCCATCTGCGGTGGATACCCACTCTTTTGGCAGTTTAATTGGAGGACACATACACCACATGTGCAACTTGTGTGTGCATGTTCATGTAGCATAACACTTGGTCAGTGTTCAAACAAAATCTTTCTCAAAAAATGGGAGGGAGGGAGGGAAAAGATGACTATAGGAAAGTATATCCTGGGAGGGAGGGAGGGAGGGAGGGAAAATATAACTATAGGAACGTATATCTCCAGGATTAAAGCAACATATACAGAAAGGATTAGCCCTTTGCATAGGTATTGCACCCTTTTTCTTGAAGAATATGCCCCCTTGATCTTTATCTTCATACGAAAAACATTTGCCCTTTTGTTTTATAATGATTTATACATGTAATTTTTACTATTTTAATTTCACATATATAATAATCGATGAGTTACCAGTATGGCAAGGGATTGGGTTTGGTGGATCCTTAAAAATCAAAATTCTTAGGATACAAGCATGGAATTTTATTTTATTTTTAGTTATTCCTCATAAGTAATGTTTGAATTCTTAACATTATAACAAATTCAATTTGCTTCCCAGTTGGTTTTGTTCACTATAAATTCTAAATAACTAACAACCCTAGACTTCAAGAAATGTGATGTCTACTCAACCTGTATGTGCCAATGCGGCAAATGTGTGGACTGGGGTCGTATATCTAGTGGGCCTCACCGTTCATGCAATGTCCCAAAGAAATGTATGATAAAAATTTAACCAGCAGTCCACATTTAATGCACATGTAGAGCAATTGATGACTGGATTGGCACAATTTCAGGTCACAATTCACATAAAATGTGGCTCCACCTAACAGATGACTATGATCTTGTGCAAGTGCAGATGCCATGTTAGCACATGTTGATAGATTGAGATTTGGGTCTCACAAGTAGATATTTGATGACATGTAACTAATAAACATAAATGGTGTTATGGGCTTCTTTAAATTGGTTCTAAGCATTGAAGGTGATATTGGTGTTTTAATTGGCAAAGGTGTGTGGTGAGGCATCACAACTCCTGACAGCTGAGGCATAATCATCTTGATATGCCTTCCTAGTTTCCTTCTTACTTGCGAATCTGGAAAATAATGGAAAGTATAAAAATTAAATAAAAACTACAATGCGGAAAATATAGAAAAGATCTGGATAATAGTAAAAGCGTGGCTCAATATACCTTAATGTTTCATACAGTCGCTTGTTATATTTAGCTTTGTTTTCAATCCTCTTACATGAGGATACATGGGTCAAGACATTTTGGGATCACTCATTTAGGTAATTCTGTGCTGCCCTTCGAACATTGATGAATACTAAGTGCTTCTTGATCTGAACACAGCTTACGAATTCTAAAAAAACAGAAGGTCTAGAACGAATTTGAGGAACCTTTCATTATAATATAAATCCCTCTTCCGTAATGGAAAATAAGAAGTACAGCTCTTGATTAAATTCCCTTAAATGTTTTTTGAGTTCCAGTATCTTTACTTGTAGTTCCAAATTAAGCAACCTATTTCCGAAACAACTGTTATGTGCTTATAGAAGTCTAACAATTGCTAGTTGTTTAGAGAAAACATCATACTGAAAGAGATAGAGGACACGAATATAAGATACTTGAAAAAAATATACATATTGGTGGCTTGCCCAATTTGGACAACTGGCTGTGTAAATGGTTCCAACCAGGCAACTATTGCTCCAAAAATCTGGTAAAAAAAACCTAAAAAGCAGCAACCAAACAATCAGCAACCCATCACAAAATTTGAAGTAGCCGCAAGTTCCCTACCAAAATCAGGTCACATTGCTAAGTGGGCAGCAACTGACGATTTTATTTATTTATTTATTCTCTCTGTTTGGGCTTAGGTATCATTTAGAAGTACCGAAAATTGGCTCTTGGTCGAACCTGTCAGTGTGTGCCTTGTTTTGAACTAACCAAGTTTTTGGAGTGGTGAAGAAAAAAATTACCGAATGAACAGGTTAACATTAATCTGCCTTTCTGCCCTCGAAATAGTATTCTGCTTATTACGAATGAAACCCAAATGAACGGGTTATCGTTTTTCTGCTTTTCTACCCTCGAAATAGTATTCTGCTCATTAAAAATGAAACCCAAATGGACGGGTTATCTTTTTTCTGCCTTTCTGCCCTCGAAATAGTATTTTGCTCCTTAAAAAACGAAACCCAAATGAATGGGTTGTCGCTTTTCTGCCCTTCTGCCCTCCAAATAGCATTCTGCTCGTTTCAAGTATTTTTTGAAATGAAAAAATGTTATTTGGGCAGAAAGCATTCTGCCTAATACTTCTAGATGTATCTAGAGCTATGATGAAAAAATAGCAAAAGCACTGGTTGCAATTATTGCCATGTTTTATGGAAAATAGGAATGATGTTGGTACGGACAGATGCATGTCCAAAACATGCAACCACAGAGTTCTTTGAATGCTTCATGTTCTAGTGCTATGTTCTGATTGCAGAAACATGCTTTTTGTTGTTATTCCTGTATTGAGCAGTTTAAATCGACCGTTACAACCCCCGTAATGGTTTAAAAAAGGAAATTTGCCCGAAAAATTCTGGAAAATTTATTATAATGTATTCCAAATCTGTATTCATTTTTTTTGTTATGAATATGTTTATGGTAGCAAGACGGTCCATTCTTTGGTGGGAATGTTGTATTGGGTTGTCTGGTGAATTTATGAATATGGTTATGTGTCTCTAACATTTGATCATCACAATCAAGCATTAGAATTAGAAATCGGGAAAAAATGCATATATACCACTTTTCTTTTCTATTTTGAAAAAAATGGTTCTTGGAGCTTTTATTCACCCAAAGCGCTTCAATCTACCATAGTACGAGTGGTTGAAATATGTTTTAGAATGTAAGAAAGTTTTTGGAATAAGAAAACTGAAAAAAATTGAGGGAAAAATGGATTTACATAGAAAAAAGAAATGGCCATTTTTCGACCTTTTTGGGGTTAACGGTCGTTATGCCCCGTAACAGCCAATACAGTCCCAAAAAACCAATTGCCCTATTTCACCCTCGTATCGCGTAATGGTCATGGTTGTTACCTATACGTGTCGGCCTTTACGGCCGTATCATAACGGATATGGAACACCTTGGACTTGACTCAAAACTTGGCCAAGTCAACTCGACTCAGCCAGAAATTGAACTGAGTCACTATGAAAATATGATCCGCAGTTGGTGGAATTCAACTCACAACCTCAAGCACTAAAGCAACAATGTCTACCAGCAGGCCAAGCACTGCTTTGTCTGTTATACTTGCCTATTTTTATATTTTAAATACCTATTATTAGTATTTTTTTTTAAAAAAAACCCTTTTGTAATTTAATAATTATATATTGAGTCAAGCTGAATTGATCGTCGGTCGACCCGACTAGACTGGATATCAAGTCAAGTTTTTGAGTTTTTAAACTACGTTTTAAATGCTTTTTGCTGCTTTCCATCTTCTAAAGCCTTTCGACATTTTACAGCTCAAGCAGCATATATTATTACAAAATGGACAGCTTGTATGAGGCTGCGGAGTCTATCACTCCTTTGTCGTCGGTGCCCGCTTCTGTACCCAATTGGATGGTGACAACCGATGACCAACGGTTCCTCTTGCTTTTCATCATGGGTACCTACTTTGGCCCGGATCTGAAGGCTGAGAAGCCTAAAAAATCTGCTCTACAGCGAATTGCCGAGGATCTCCCACCATACACTTCTGATCAACTGGCAGGGTCGCAAATGAAAACAGTAGAGGCCGAGAGAGTGTACTATTATGTGCTTAGAAAGGCAGACCAATCTGTCATAGTCAAGCTACCGTTGTTGCACCAGTTCTTCCAATGTACTCTCTTTTCTCCACCAGATGATTCTGTTGTTGACCACCGACAGTTCCCAGATCTCTTCCCGATGCAATTGCATCCACAGAGCCGATTCAGAAACCGATACAAAATCATCGAGAACATTGTCTTTATCAACAACCCAGAAATCTCTTACATAAAACCAGAAGACGTTGAGAGGTTTAAGAGGCTTACCAGGCTCGAGGATCTGTTGCTGGATAGAGATGCTGCAAGGTTATACAGTGGTGTCGGAATCTGTGGGCTTGCAGATAATGCGGAAGAGGAGTTATCCGATGGAAAGCGACATGCGAAACCTTTGCGGAGGTCACGGAAAAAACGACGAGTAAATGACTGCATGGAAGCAGAAGCTCGGGAGCCTTTGGCACATATTCATGCGGAACCTGTCAATGCTATACCATGCAGTAGTGTACCGTATTGTAGCTCAGTGCCATCGCCAGCAGAAGCGGAAGGCAGTCCAGTGGAGAGGGTTGGGCCTGCGATGATCTTTCTTCCTTCGCATCCAACTGTTGAGGAGTGGAGTAACATTGTGAAGGCTGCGAAGAATGGAATTGCATTAACGGGGAGTGTGGCAGAAAGACAAGCTGGCCCATTGATTGGATTGGTAGACGTTGGGGTGTGCGAGGATGCCTATCTTTTCCGTATATCATTGCCTGGCGTAAGGAAGGATGAAAGTAAGTTCCGTTGATGTCCGCTTTCTGCGTTCATAGGAATGACTCCAATAATTTGATTAGAGAGAATGCTATATTACTTTTGTACACACACAAGGGTTTTGCCAACTTCCCCACCTCTATGAGGATCAAGGTGTTCCAAAACGGTAATGACGGTGCCATTACCGTTATGATATGGGCCATAACGGGCGTTACGCCCCCCATATCTGGCTGTTACGACCCTTTTTTTTTTGTTGAAAAAACTGTTACAGGACTGTTACAGGGCAATTAGGAGACCATTACGGCCTGTTTTTTGTGTAATGGCCGTTATGGCCGTTTTGACCCTGTAACGCATAACGGTTATGACTGTTATTGTTATGTAACGGCCGTAACATAACCGATTTTGAATACCTTGATGAGGATGTTAGTAACATCCCCAAACCTTTTGAATGAAATGTGGAACGCCCAATCATCAATTGAGATGGTCCGTTCAATGGTACCATTGGGAGCAAGTCATGGGGACTGGGATTCGGTAGTGACCCTTCCAGTAGTGAGGTCGCTATTGGTCAGTGCTGGCAGGTGCTGTGTAGCCCCACCATGATGCATGTGTTTTATCCACGCCAGCCAACCATTTTGCCAGCTCATTCTAGGTCATGAGACCAAAAGTGAGGCAGATCCAAATCTCAGGTGGACCATACCACTGGAAATAGTGGCGATTGAATGCTCACCATTAAAAACTTCTTGGGCCCATTAAAGTTTTGGATCAAGCTGATATTTGTGTTTTTCCTTCATCTAGGTTTGTGTGACCTAATCAACAGTTTGGATGACAATTAAACATTACAGTGGGCCTTATGAAGTTTTCAATGGTGGGTGTTGAATCACCACTATTTCTTGTGGTGTGGTCCACCTAAGATTCGAATATGCCTCAATTTTGGGCTCGTGCCCTAAAATGAGCTGGAAAATGGATGGACGGTGTGGATAAAACACATGCATCATGGTGGGGATCACAGAGCACCGACCAATACCGATCTCAATATTGAGGGGTCACTACGGAATCCGAATCCAAGCCATGGTGCAAGAATCACGGTGATCGAATGATCCTAACACTTCGAATGTGGCTAATTTGTCACAGATGTCTTGTGTAAGTGCCATAAATCACATGGTTCGAATCATCAAACCAAAGTGCTACTTTGGAATCATAAGCAATACAAAGATCTATTCCTACAAAGGGGATCTATGAAATGGGTGTTTTAAGATGGTGATTGGACCTATTTTATTTCTCCGTTCAATCTTGACCATCCCTTTTCCATGCTATTGATAGGATGTTTAGGATCATTTGAATGGCATGATTTTTCCACCGTGGTTTGCTCCTAGTTGTATAAATGAATGATCAGTTAAAATCAATGATAGGTCATCACATGTGCAATTTTAGAAGCAACATCCACATGAAGGTGGGGACGTGACACACCACACACATGTATATAGGTAGGTAGGTTGGTAGGTAGGGGGAGAGAGAGGGAGGGAGCTCAAACAACCATATAATCATATAAGCATCAGACCATGTTGCACCTGATGGGCTGCCCCACACCACACCATTTTCGCCGCATGCACAGGAGTAGGTGAGCATGGGCTTAGCAAGATGTGATTTGGTTATACATTCATGTGATTCACCTGGTCACTCGGATGAAACCGGGTTGCACTTGTGTTGTGTTCTAATCTGTATTGTTACAACTACTCCGACAAACCCGTCGCTAAGATGGTTTCTTTTATGATGACAGGGGAATTCAGCTGTGAAGTTGAGACAGACGGGCGGGTGCATATAAAGGGTGTGACGACTACGGGCCAGAGGCTGATATTCAAGAAGTCACAGGTATTTGAAATGCAAACACAATACCTTTGCCAGCCAGGACAGTTCTCCGTCTCGTTTCAGCTGCCGGGACCTGTGGAGCCTCGAGAGTTCTCAGGTAATTTTGGGTCTGATGGGATTCTTGAGGGTGTTGTGATGAAGGAGAGAGTGAGACTACACTGATATAATCACACACTAACTCGGATTCTGTGGCGTTAGAATTATACACAGAATCAAGAAATTTTGGAATGCTTAAAGCACACCACAAAAACAACACTGTAAATAGAAATCGACTCCACGTCTGAACTGAGTCCGGGTTTGCAAACTATGATGTGAACGGCTCCGTGTATGAGATCTGGGCCATCATGAAGCTTTCTTTTTTAACATTCTGTGGCCTGCCTGTTGTTTGTCACCAAATGATGGAAGATGAAATACACAAAAGCTCAGACCAAACAAAACAGCTAATTTGTGCCTGCTGTGATCCAGGCTACTCATTTGTGGAGCCCATGGTGAATGGGCTATGAGCCATAAATACCCCATTAAAGATCATAACCAGCCAATTAGTGAATTTTTATTTATTTATTATTTTTGTTACTTTGAAAATGGACAGTTGACTAAACTGTCCATTTGCAGTACCACTAGTTCCACAATTAAGATTATCACATGGAGAAGGCTTTTGGGGCATTGACCATACAAAATAAGGCCACTAGATGAGTGGTTTGGATCACCAAACATGGAACCATTGATTAGTTGAGTTGAGCTTCAATGAATACCTTTGAATAGAAAGACCCAAGAGCCTCTTTAGGGCCCGTTTGGATGCACCCTCAATAAAGAGGGTTTTTGACGGTATTTGGCTGTTTTGAGCAACTCCATTTTTCCTTACAACATTTGGATGCACTTTCATAAACCTCCATCTGTTACCTAATGACATTAAATAGCCCATTCGGCAGTTTTCAGTGAATTTGAGAAAATCTGATCCAATTGAAGTTCGAGTCGACTCGAGTTTTCAGGTCTTTAAACTATAGTAATGGACTGAACCCACTCAAACTGCAAGTGGGATAATAGCGATCGCTGTCACACTTGTTATGACAACGCCAAGTGCAGGGCTGCGATGTAGTAATAATTTGGTGAGATCCAGGTTGTATTCACATGGACTTACTTTTGTGTGATTTCTATAATATGTTAGAACTAGAACTAGAATCTAAACTAACTATTAAAATTAGATTTAAAGAGTAATTGTGGAAGAAACTAGGGGTGCATATCGAACCGTGGAATCGGACTGGAACCGACCAAATTGTACGGTTTGTTCTGATTCTAAAGTGCACCGGTTCCAGTTTTGAAAATCAAAGAACTGATTACTTCGGTTCGGTTCTCGGTTTGGAGGTATGTAGAACCGAACTGTGAACCAAACCGTAGATCCGAACCGTGGATTCGGACCGTGAAGCAAACCATAACCAAACCGAAGTTATCCATAAATAGACAGTCAATATTGTTCATGATAAAAGAAGTCTCATCAACAATTTGAGCCATCTAACTGTTTGGCCCCATCATGGATTGATTATGGTTCCAAAGAATCAGTTTTTATGAGAGAATACCAACCATAAATTCATGGATTGGATAACGAAGGGCTATAAAAAGAAAGCAACTAATGGATGGATAAGATCATCGAATCAATGTGATTTTTATACTGTAGCCTATGAAAGATATGCTATACCTAATGGTCAGTGTAGATGGAATGATTAGCCTGTCCACGTGTACCTATGCAACTAGGAACACTATAACCTATGGTGCTCTAGGACTAGGGTTGTCGATGGGCTGGGCCGAGCTCTGTCCAAGCACGGCATACAATTCTGAACCTAAGGCCAGATCCAGCTCGAGCCCATGACGGGCTGAAATAGTTCAGCCCAAGTCTGGCGTGGGACATTTACACAAAGCCTGACCCGAGTCCACCCAAGCCCGAGCCATGAATATTTCGGTAGATAAATGATATTTTGGTGTGCCTCTCATGTGTGAGGGAGAGGGAGAGAATGTTATAAAATTTGAAAAAAAAAAAGCGGGGGGGAAAACACCTATCAGGCCAGCCTGGGTTTATGGGCTTTTAAGATGCTAAGCCCAAGTCTGCCCGATTTACAATCTGGCTCTTGATTTAAGCCCGAGCCTGACCATCCGGCCTGATACATAGGGGGGTACACAAACCGAGTTAGCTTGGTTCGCTCGCTCGACTTGACTCAAAAAAGCTCGATTTGACTCAGTTCGAAGCTGAGCCGAGCTGATTTTTTGAGCTTGAAAAAAAATTTGAACCGAGTTCGAGCTTGCCCAAGCTCGACTTGACTTGGATTGAACCCCAACTCGAATCAAACTCGGATCAAACTCGGATCAAACTAGTTCAGTGACTCGGTTACATTGATATTGATGTTGCTCACCAAGTGTTTAATGAAATGACTCAACGAAGTGTTGGCTAGTGGCAAGAAAGGTATGTATATAAAACAAATACCATTTTTCCTTGATTTTGATGTTGCTTCTAAGGTGTTTGATGAAATACTAATAAACAATTGCTACTGTTTTACCTACAATGAGAAATTGAAAGTACATTGCATGTGTTTGTGAAAATGCCGCATAGGCTCGATTTTGGCTTCTAACTCTGCTTGAATTGGCCTGAGTTGCTGACCGAACCAAGCCGAGCTGGCCAATAAGGCTTGAGGACCGAGCCGAGCCGAGTCAAGCTGAGGCCAGCGAGACTCGGTTTGACGCGGTGTACACCCTTACTGATACACCACTCCAATCTCGACCCAATACGGACCAAGCCCGAAGGCCCGTATGGACCCGTCCCATTGACAGCTCCTACTTGGGACTCTAGAAATGGGATCAGGTTATTAAATTAAAAAAAAAAAAAAAAACCTAACTCTTTCATGTAAAAGGAATCATTCAAAGCATTTGGATCAACAGGCGTTGGACTGTCTATCCAATCCAGACTGCAGGAAAGGTTTGAACCGGTTTGTACCTAACCACCCACAACAGCAAGTTGGGGTCCTGACCGGGTTTTGAAAGTCTGTAGATGTTATGAAGCATCACAAATAAGACAGAGAAGAAGCCCTGTTCTTTTCCACATCTAAACGTTGAAAAGTTGGTCCCACCTCAAAGATCGTTGATCACAAAAATCAGGTTCATCTATTCTAGTGGGCCACTTAATAAAACCATATAAAATAATGCTAAGGGATTGGATACTTGTACAAATGTGCCCTTGATAATGGATCAGCTAGATAAAGATAAAAGCACCCAAAAAAAGAAAAAAAAGAAAAAAGAAACTAATACTGCCACTAATTACCCCAGATAATAAAAGAGACATACTGCAATGCTATAACTTTAGCCTTTGAATATGGGTCATCTTAAAACGATCCAGACCATTTATATGACAGGTATCACTAGAGCTGTACATGAGCTGAACCAACCGAGTTGATCTTGGCCCAGCTCAGCTTGGATCGGCCACTAGGCTATCCCAGCTTCAACTCGGCTCGGTCAACAGCTCAAGCCAGCCTGAGTGGAGGTTGAGTTTGAGCCTACAAGCTGAGTTCGAGTTTAGGTTCTAGGGTTTTTTATATATATAAAATAATATATTAAAATATATAAATATTTACAAAATATTTATCTTAAGTGAACCCAATCTGAGTTGAATCGATTCAAACCGAGTCAAGTTCAAGTCCAGTTCCAAGCCGAGTCGAGTCAAGCTTGGACTCGGCTCGAAAATTTTTCGAGTTAAAAAAATTAGCTTGACTCAACTCAAACCCAGTTTCGAGCATAGTCGAGTCAAACTTTTCTGAGACGAGCAAGTTAACTGAGCTAACTCAGGTTTGTGTACAGCTCTAGGTATCACTTCGTACAGTGGAAAGAGTAACAAACAAAAAGTTCTCAGTTGGATTATTTCACCATTACAATAGTTTGGCTCATTTGTTCTGAACATGTACACGCTATAGTGTTCCTGGTCCCTCCATTCAAGGGTAGCCCCATCAGATGACAAAGGTCTGACAATGGGGTGAGCCTGGGCCAGGCAAAATCAATATTTTGCATAGGCCAACTAGTTCAAGATCTAAGCCCTAACCCACCCTATTGCCAGGTCTAAAATAAACAGTTTTTGGTCATTTAAAAAGTCCCACATCCAATAGCAAGAGTCGGACCGACGTCTCCTATTTTCATATGTCGGGATTGATTTGCAAACCTCAATAGTAAAAATGAAGTTTGGCAGTACTAGGGTTGGGTAATCCACCCTTTGATGGAAATTAAAAGGACCCACCCTGTGATGAGCCCTCCGAATTACATGGGTCCCAACTAAACAACCAATGAAATATGCAGACTGCCTGGTCCAAAGGACGAGAAACAGATTTCATTCCAAAAAGATCTGATTCTCTCAACCCCACCTTCCATCCAAGACCCCCAAACCACTTTTAAATAAAATAAAATAAAAAATAATAAAAAAAAAAAGCCATATAGGAGAGGGGATGGAACCAACATTTACCTATTTGGACTCCCATCTGAAGCCACCTTCTTGAAACCCCAACAGGAATCACCAACCACAGGTCATATATAGAGAGATGGAAGCTCCCTCCAAAATGGAATGAATTTAAATCTTCAAATATCTACAGCTCATTACCCATTAAATCTTTGTTGGATTCCTCGAGAACTTATCTGGCAAAATATGTCGTTATTCGACTACGTAACAAATGTGACAAATTCATCTGCCAAATATATCATTACTTGGAACTTTCCAGCAACACTGGCCCACAACATTAATGGGCCAATCTCAAGTACACTCAAATAGGCAATTTAAGAAGAAGCAGAAGAAGAAAAAAACCAATCTTCCCACACCATTCTAGGAAAGGTTATTACTAATATAATTGTCTAATAATATTGCTAAAGATTAAATAACACTACCAAATGAAGCAGCTCATCCATGAAGTGTGAATTTTCCCAATTTAATCTCATGAATTCTCACTGATGCTCAAGGCACAAGAAACTGTTATCAAACACAAGCTGACATGCAGATCCATGGACTAAAATGTTCAGTATTCCATAAACAAAATGCAACTAATATCCACAGAATCCTTTCAATTCTTTTTACTAAATAAAAAATACTGTAGAATCCAAATTTCCATTTCCAAGCTAATCCACGAAAAAAACAGTGAAATCAATGTCTCCCAAAGAAGTCGAAGATAAATCAATTCCTACCACTGAAAGGAAATAAAGCAACCATTTAACTGTCGACCTTTTTACATTTGTACATGAATCCATGGAAAACTTCATAGCAAATCAAACTTGGATTTCCCTACGGAATAAACATTTTCCGTTTCGTGTTAATTCTGTCCGTTTTCCATATAGATGAAATGGTTTACAAAAGCCAACACTCACTTAAATACCTGCTGAAAGTTTCAAGCTTCGAACGATAAAAAAAAGGGGAAACTGAAACATTGAGCTGACATCACTGAATAATGATATCACAAAGGCTTGTTTACTCACAAAGGATAGGGCCTCAGATGAGAATGATTGGCAAAACACAATTTTTGCAATGCCAACGCCCGGACACGGAATCCAATCCACACGGCTTACTGTAAGTGGCCAGTTATCCCGTCTATATGTCCAACCTGTTTATTTCTACACAGATTCAAGAACAAACATCATAATGAAATATCCCTGCAATTTCACTACTTTTGTACATCTGACTTGTTGATTGGCCATGACCAAGGCATGCCTTCACTTCAACGCTCTAAGGAAACAACTGATGCCAAGTGCCTTCTCTTAAGTTACATAACAAGAAATCAGACAACACCAGAGAATAAATTATGGATGAAATGAGAAATCATGCCTAATGAACTTAATGGTGAGATTTTCAATAGAAGGAGATGTTGTATAAGAGCTTTCGTCTGTGTTGTCTCTCGAATGCAGCGACAATGTCATCGATTGCATCCTCCCAAGACTCGGCTGCTTCAAGCTGTGCAATAGAAGGTTTAAATATGATCAACACATGTGCACACTCATACATATCATGGTTGTTAAATGAATCAGAGATACTACTAAGTAGCGACGATCCACCCACCTCCTGGCATAAATCAAGTGCAAGCCTTGCTCCCACAGCTGCCTCTTCATGGTTATCTTTTACATCCAAATTGATCGCTAATACACTTTTCATCAGCACATGCTCCCGATTGTTTAGATCTGCACATTTATTTTTTACACATTCATAAGCAAACAACTGCTTAAAAGAAGCGTAAAAATGTAAAAGAAGAGTTCTTGTGATCAGTGTTCTAAGTATCGCTAATACACTTTTCATGAGCACATGCTCCCGATTGTTTAGATCTGCACATTTATTTTTTACACATTCATAAGCAAACAACTGCTTAAAAGAAGGGTAAAAATGTAAAAGAAGAGTTCTTGTGATCAGTGATCTAAGTATCGGTATCGCTACAAGTTTTGCTAGCCAGAGATACGGAAAGAATATTGATATCGCTGAGAATATCGCTGATAACCGAAAATGCGGGGAAACATGGGGAAAGCCGTGGAATTTTTGAGTGAAACTTTAGGAGAGGTTAAAATACACATATTTGCATATTCAGGAATTTATTTTTTTATTTATGTTTTTTTATAAATTTAAAAAAAAAAAAAAAAAAAAAAAGGAGCAAAAAGAACGTACACATAATAAGTTTCTATTTAAAGGGGGCCTAAAAGCATGTGCTATCATAAGAAACCAGTCTAACCATCCATCCATCCAACCATCCCTGTGGTTTTGATATCGCCCATGTTGCAATAATGATAATCTCGTGATATGATCGATATTATCATCGACAATTTGAACACTGCATACAACCATGCGCTTGTAATTTTTTTTTGAAATGGATACAGATTTTTGGTGATTTCAATACATTGGTGATATTATCGAAATATTGCTGATACACTGGTAATAAAAGCGACACCTGGAATTTACACAATTGAAAATATTTTTGATACAAGCGATACATCGGCGACACTTAACAACACATCGCCGATACCTGGAATTTCTGAGACTATCAGTGTTATTGGTATCGCTACCTGCTATCGGTATTGCCGAACTGGAGATATAGAGCGGGGATATTTCGATAATATTGGGGATATTCCAAACAATGCTTGTGATATTCTTTTGCATTTTATTCATTTTCCTTTTTTCCAAGAGCAAATATCAATTAAGTGAATGCAAAAACAATCTGATGATTTAGTGAGACAATTGCCTTTCTGTATGCTAATCATTGCTCAGTAAATTCCCATCAGCGGAATGCTATTGTTGGCCTTGCGTCAAAGTGCACCAGACAAACGCCTCACATGCACCGTAAAGTCTCAGCTAAGGTGGATGGGTGTGGTAGTTGAATGTTGCCAAGCCTAAAATCAAGCTGACAATCATCAAGCAATCAAGATTGTCATGAATGTCAACCATTGGCTATCCTTTTTCCTAGCCATCCATTCACACATACACATGTAGCCCAGCTGCTGATTGGACCAGCAGAACTTGGGCCAAGGAAAATTCAAAGAATCACCATGGGCCCTGCTAGATGAGTGTCCGGGATCTCACATGCAGGTGCTATGTCAGTACATTAGTGTGCTTGTGTTGGAACATGCAAATGCATGGCTGCAAAGTGACATTCCACTTCCTAGAATGGTTCATGACATGGTTCATAGGGTTCATTCCTATAGCCCAGTTTCACCCTCAGCAAGCATGACTGTACATAGACTATAAACATAAAAATCATGTGTAGGGACTACAGTACCCTTCGAACAGTTTTAACCAAAGAACATTTTAAGAATAACAATATCATAGAATAAACACAAGATTACTGATTGCAATTTATTGCACCAGCATTCAAGTTGGCAAATTGCTGTCTAACATCCAACTTGCTGAACAGATGTCGCTCCCGTGAATCTTGCATGCACGATTGGTATTGATTAGCTATTTTATGGTACTTCATTAATGAAGAAGGGGTGAAACAATGCCACCTACAAGATTATCACTGAAGTTTTGGCAACTCAGATGAACAGGGTGCTTATCAATTATTTCTCCATTTCAAACAGCATCTATCATGGGAAATTTATTGCTGATGGCCTGTTCATCACCCAAGAACTCAAAACTGACATAGATGACTCTTTCAAGTGTCGACTGGCCTCTTCTTTTTCTTCGTTTTTTGAGAAGTAATGATAAGCTTTTGTGAAAAGGAATGATCACCCCAATCATGCTTCTGAATATCAGTATAGAGGGTTGTATTGGCCTGGATGAAAAACAATATGATATAGGCATCGCATGTCAGTATCCAGCTCATATTTAAAACTGCATTGGGCTGTATCGGTCAACTTTTTTATGCTCAAGTATTAGGGAAAATATTAGAAAAGGGGAAAATTGATATATTCAAGAATGTATCTTTCATTTCTTTTGTATTTTGGACATGTGCATAATGGAGTATCTTACCATTCATTGATAATAATGTTATTTGTTGGCTTCGCCTGTTGTAAGTCAACCAAATGGTCCCCAATTGAACACAAATCAAGCATGATTTGGTGAATATTTAGAGCCCATTTTTTTTGAAACTATGATGATATTTCATTAACAAGCCGAAGCCAAAATATACAAATTTACAAAAATACAGATGAAAGTGACCAAAAAAATCAGCCAAATATGCATTCTACTCTTCCACCCATTCCTTTACATTGAGAATAGCCCTTCTAAAGACTTCTATTGCTCCTCTCTTTTTATCCCTGAAGCATCGTTCATTTCTTTCCCACCATAGAGCCCATATAATCACTAACAAGCTTAATCTCCACATCCTTTGCCCAACTTTCCCTATCTCCCCACCATGCCAAGATAGTAGGAATTTGTCTACCGATTTGGGGAGACCCATAGAACCTGGAACAATTGAAGTAGATGACCCCACACCTCCCTTGAAATAGACAGTGAATAAACATGTGATCCACAGTTTCTGCATCTATTAAGCACATCAGATATATGTTTGGAAGGACCATCTTCTTTTTGCATAGATTGCCGATAGTAAGCACTTTATTCCTCCCAACCAACCTACCAAAAGCCGCCACCTTCAAAGGAGTTCCATAGCGCCAAAGAGAGGTCGTTGCGTAAACCCCTTCGCTTCTCTCATTTTCAGCCAAAAGCCGACAGAGAGATCTAACTGAGAAAGAACCAGACTTATCTTTTAATCACTTTATGGAATCTGAGTTTGAGAACACAGGGGAGACCTTTCCTAAAAGTTGAAGTAATTGCACCAATTCTTCAATCTCCTCTTCGCCAAGATTTCTTCTAAAGGTAGGAGCCCATATTATTTCCTTACCCCTGACTGCAAAATAATAGCTCACCTTCACCCCCTCTTCCCTTGCTAACCCTCCTAAAGATGGAAACCTATCCCTCAACTTTGTGTTTCCAACCCATCTATCCTCCCAAAACTTTATTCTATTAGCAATCCCCAAAGAGAAACCTATACCCTCCCATACTCTCCTTCATGGATGCCACCGATTTCCACAAAAAAAAAAAAAGAAGATGATCTATACAAAGAGGATGCCTTAGTCCACCACCCCCTTCCTCTACCCCGTACTTTCTTGCTATGACCTCTCTCCACTTAGCTTCCCTCTCCTCCAAGCCCATTTCCTTAGTGGCACTACATTCATCTCCTCTAGCTGCCTAAACCCTGCACTTTCTCTCTGCATATTGGACATGTGTATAATGGTGTATGAGACCATTTGTTGATAATAATGTTGTTTGCCACTTTGGCCTACTGAAAGTCAACCAAATGGGCCCTAATTGAACACATATCAAGCATCACTTTGTGACTGTTTAGAGTTTATTATATTGAAGTACATCAAAAAGAAAATGAAAACTGGAAAGAAAAAAGAGACAGTTTATCTTCTTTTTCTTTTTTCTGATTTTTCTCATTGTCCATTCCACATCCTCAAATCTTTTGTTTTGATCCTCAAAATAGGCTTAGAGATCTAGTATAAAATGACTTTCTAAGCTTCCTCTATGGATGAAATGAAAAAGAAAAGGAAAATAAGAGAAAATTGGAAAAAAAAATAAAAAATCATAAATGTGCCTTTATGGCCATATTTCCCTGTATCGGTGCGTATAGAGCCCCGGCATGGGCCAATACAACCCATTTATTTTAGGGCTGGCCATTTCAGCCTTGTATTGCTTATCATGTCAGGCCAATATGGATATGATATAGCTGCATCGTCCAATACAATACCAATATTCAAACATAGTCCCAATGCAAAAGACTAGACAGCCCAGGCACCGTTATCCAAACAATGACATCCAAAAGATTTAGGCTATGAAACCAAGGACAACTTGACTCTCTCAAACACCTCTTCAAGGCTACTTCATAGATTGAGGAAGGATCTATTATTCCGTTCTGCCCATATCGACTATTAAGTCCACAAAAAGCGAAAGATGCCACAAAACCTTGCCTTAAGATCACGATAGCCTTCATGCCAGGCCAGAAAAAAAGTTTCAAAGAGGCATCCCCCAAGAGGCAAATCGTGGAAAGGAAACAGCAGTCTCATTAGCTGTGTATTTGTTTAAAAATTTTCTCAAAGCAAGCTATTTCAGATGCGCAGTTCTTGAATATGGCAAGTTGGGCATCAAAGAAATGGAAGGCGGGCATTTCCATTGGGTACCAAGACATTGGGGAGGCATGAATACTCCTGGCTAGCGGCACAGACACAGAATACACTAAATGGGGGAAAAATCATGTTTTAGGAGAGTGATAAATTGAATTCAGGAACAAACATATCTGCGGTGCCTGGAAGATTGATTTAGTGGGATGCTGAGGCAGTAAAAATTACAAGAAAGCCAGGGGATGTCCACGTTCCAAATCAATGTTGTTGTTTGTAGGGATGCAGCGGATATTATTGTTGTGAACCAAGGAACAAAAGGGAGCTCATGGAATAGGCCGTAATTCTAGGCAGTGGAAGAATTGATGGGAGTGGGCTTGGGACGCTTCCCACACAGGATGAAGGGTAGAAATATGGAAATGACAGATTACAAACCTCTCTTTACCCATCAATTATGAGAGAAGTGTGGAGGGAGAAGCACAGGTTGGAAATGAAGTAAAAGTGTTGACGTAGGGAGGGGCGTGATGAGGTCAATCACCGTCTTCCTTAGGGGATATCTACTCCAAATCTACGGAGCACTCTAGACTCCTCACAGAGCTTCCTCGAATCCACGAGGGATAAAAGTAGAAATAATTTCTAATAAATTCGAAATAAATTGATTGATAATTGTCTAATGTGTATGTGTCCCCGTTACACCATTAATAAAGAAAAAAAAAAACACTATACCAAAATTTGCAATTACCAAAAATAGCAAAATTCTAACTCTAATAAAAATCCTAATTCTAGTAAAGCTCTTCCAAAGCCTAATTTCTAAAAATAAAAATTCCAAATAAACTTTTGCTAGAAGAGTCCTAGCATGATTACAAGTCATTTCTAAAAAAGAACTAAATCTAAAACTCTAAAAATAAGGAAATATTTTTAAAAAATCGGAATTACTAAAATGAGTAATTTTTCCTTAAAATTTCGTTTTTGAGTTGAGAGCATGCATTTTCTGGCGAAACGGGCAGACGTGACCCACCTTGTGGGTCGGTTCACCCCAGATGGCCCGTTACAGTACAAATTGATAGGTTGTGCACACCGTAATGATACCCAGATCAAAAGTTATGGCCAATTTATGGTTTCACCTTCTTTTGGTCCAACCATGCTAGGAATGTATCTATGCCACGTCCCACATTAAGTGCTCAACAAAGAATGTTTCTTTGCAAATCAGAGGTTGGAGTAGACCGAAAACAGGGGCTATATTAGGCAGAAGGAAAAAAAAGAAGATCTTATTAATCAAAGAAACTGAGTGTGAATGAGGCCTGTGTGAGATACTTATGGGGCATGAAGGAATGTGGCTGATCTTCGAATCCATTCAGAGGTAGGTGAGTGGGGCTACAGATAATTTGGAATGAGAACTTGCTTATTGGAGAAGTTGGGGTGAGGGGGGCTTATACTTTGTCATTTCAGTTTGCTAAGACCGAAAACAGGGGCTATATTAGGCAGAAGGAAAAAACAAGATCTTATTAATCAAAGAAATTGAGTGTGAACGAGGCCTGTGTGAGATACTTATGGGGCATGAAGGAATGTGGCTGATCTTCAAATCCATTTAGAGGTAAGTGAGTGGGGCTGCTGGTAATTTGGAATGAGAACTTGCTTATTGGAGAAGTTGGGGTGAGGGGTGCTTATACTTTGTCATTTCAGTTTGCCATTGAGGAATGGCAGCTTCAAATGGATGCTTTCAAATACTTATGCGCCTAATCGTAACTGCAATTGGGGGGGGGGGGGGCGGCGCTGATGGTGGCTCCAATGTTATACAGTATCCTATGGCAAAATCTAGAGGACCGAGGATTACATTGTGTATGCATTGATTTTCGTGAGTGATTGGTAGGCCTGATTTACTCGCTTTTATTTGGGAGGAGCTTCTTATGCTTGACCGAGCAATTGGGAGAATCTGGTTACGTGTCGATTGGATAGATTTCTGATTTCTAAAGGTTGGGAGATGTGAGCTGATGGCATGTTTGTGAGGTCCTTGCCAGTTCAAGATCGAAAACACGTGGTTAGGCAATTCTAATTTTCATAGCAAAGAAGGCATCTTGTGGAAATCACAATAAGTTAATGGTTAGGCCTGCTCCAAATTCCTTCACCAACTCCAATGCGTAACATTAAAATTCAAACAGTGGAACAAGGAATGCTTCAGAACCATCAAAGAGAAGTGATCTGAAACCCAAAATGAAATCGAGATAACCTTCGAGCCACTAAGAGGTTAGACTTGAAAAGGGTGTTCAAGGAGGTGTTAACAGCATTGCCCTGGAGACGAAAGTAAAGGGTGCTGAAGGAGAGGGATAAATGTACTGCTCTTTCCCAAGTGTGTCTAATGCAATAATATCTAATGAGATAAATAAGACGGCATAGGAGGAGAGCTATATAAAAATCTAGAAGAAATCAAGAAAGCTGAATTCGAATTCTATAGAAAGCTCAACTCCAAAGCAATGTTGCATCATTCAAATTTAGATGGTCTTTGCTTCAATTCAACTTGTTCCAAAAAAGCTTAATGGATGGAGAGGGAGTTTGCAAAAGTGGAAGTCTAGAAGGTCATGCTCGAAAGCTCGGTTAGGATGGGCTCCCCTTCGCTTTTTATCAGGAAAACTGGAGCTTGATTAAAGAAGACCTTACAGAAGCCATGAGAGAGTTTCATGCTAGCATGATACTTAGCAAGGGATGAATTTGACATTCATTACTCTGATTCCAAAGAGAGACGATACTTCCGATTTGAAGGACTTCCAACCAATACCTTTACAAGATTGTTACTAAAATGTTAGTGAATAGGTTTTGAAGTTGCTAACCTTGGCTCATTTCTCCATTTCAAGGGACCCTCATCAAGGATGGGAAAAATCTCTATGGAGATTTTTTATTATTTTTATTTTTTCTGTTGCTGAGAAAGTAATGGAAATTTTTATTAACAACAGAGATTAAACCAAGGGCATGTAATTCATGATATGAAAAGCTGAAAGACCCACAATAGCTGAGACCAAGACTGTCGGAATGATTCCCAACCCAGACTCTCCCTACCGTAGGCAATACATGCTAAAACTCAGGAAAAACTCCAATTATTATTCCAAAGATATCATAATGGGCTGTTACAACTTACAAGCAAGGGTGCATTTATATAGACCTTTGACAGCGAAAAGAAAAAACTAATATAATAGGAAATGACTAAAATACCAGTGAATCCCATATACAAACCTTATGTAAATTGACCATAATTTACTCAAACAGTAGCGAAATTGCATAATCTTGGGCTCGTTTGAAAGCTAAATCCATGGGCTTTCAAAGGGGACTAATCCCATGTCATCTTAACATTGTTTGATGCCCCACAAGTGTCCCACTAAACAAGTGACGACACGAAAGAAAGCTTATTGAACAAGACATGACTCAATCTAACCTTAACAACTAATTGACATAAATAAATCCTATGGACTTGACAACCATTCAATTGATTACATTGGACTCACAGTGTAATCTGACCATTTATCGTAACAGACTATGATTAGACCATAGATTTGGTCTAAAACATTTTTTTGAGAGGTTAACTGGAATTTTAGTAAGGAGCCGCCAAAAGGCGGAAAAGAATCATCAATCAAGACAATCTGAAAAGTTGGATTGGTTAGATCTTTGATCAGCCAGATGGTATGGACTTTTGGTTGCATCAATGGACTTATAACAATATATGGTCCACCCACAAAAAGGTTAATGGTTTGATCAACATCACAGTTTCCTGCAGCAGCACAAGTTATAGAAAGAATGCAACCATATAGTTGGCTATTCAATGGAACATAAATACTAGAATATATTATAAAAATAAAACTATCCAACAAAAAATGGGAAAACATATATACTGATGAAACTGTACGCATATTAACCTTCAATGACCATGTCAAAAACCTTTTCTTCAAATGAAAACACCACGTCAAAGGCACCATCAGAAGCATTATCTTGCCATCGCTGAGGTGCAGTTTTGACAGTTGAATTCCTTTTAAGCATTGGCAAAATGCCATTGCGTCTATATCTGTTCTAGTGCTAAGGACGCACTCTGCTTATAATCCCAGAATGTGGTAAAAATGCAATACCGATCACCAATCGAACAATTGCCAAACAAAAACATGGCTCACAGTATTATAGAAATCTGACAAGATGTAATAAAAGAAATAAACATATCAAAGAGACTGCTAAGAGATGGCTATCTTCTTAGCGAATATCATTCACAATGATCCAATACAAGTTAGGCAGCCTCTAATAAACAACAGAAAAGGCCATGGTAGGAGGCCCACAGTTGTATCCTAGTAATCCTTAGATTACAATCTTAAAAAGCAATAACGCGTTTGCTTTGTTTCTAATGGAATTTATTGATCCCGCCAAAAAAATAATGCAAAGGAATATCATTTCCAACCATTAATATGTCCCTAGCCAGTTTTGAATGCTAAGGTTTCTACCTGTACAGTGAATTTGCCAATTTTCCTACACGTACAGTGAATTCACCACTCCTTCCATCCTTCTTTCTCTATTAAATAGAGCACCAGTTGCATAAATTACATTAATCAAGTTAGATAGGACATGTGGACATGACACAATGCATGTGTATGTAAAAACAAACACTTCTGACATGTCCCAATAACCTTCCATGAGAAACAATATGGTAGCCATATGACACTATTTGAGAACTTTCACTTTCACAGGTAATGTTTGTTAGAGTTTTGTATTATTCCAAATTGAGGAAGTTATCAAAGGAGAAGAAAGCAAACAATATATTTACAGCATCCATACGTTTTACAAGGAACAAATAAAGTTTTCAGTTTCTTTATTCCTTTGATCTGCAATGGGTTTGACTTTAGGGCTGTGATCCTCACTTTATTAGACATGCAACTCTTCTAATTTGGTGGTGAGACTCCACCATTTATCCCTTTCATCTTCTTCTTCCTACATTTCTTCTTGTTCATTCTCTGCTGTTCTCCATCTTATGAAAATTATTTCCGATTGTGCGGACAGTATCTGAAAAGAACTAAACTCTATTTTCAAATTCTATTACAACCATTCCACTTCATCTATTGTTTGCAAGGTCAAACAAATGTCACTACAGGTCTCTGTCACATGGCAAGTGTGCATAAGGCAAAGCTATGCACTTTTAATGTTGCATCCAGATGGTGGATGGTTCGTCCCAGGCACGAGTGCACAGTAGAACCCACATGTGATGAGTTCTTTTGTGCATCATTCGTCACCTATTGCTTACCCAAATATGCAAGTTATTCAAAATTAAGCACAAGTATGGCAAACATGATTTACTTCAGTTGACAAGAAATGTTAATACCTGTTAGTGGTAGACTGTTTTCATTTATAGTTTTAGCTTTCCATAAAAGATATTAAGCCACAGATACTAAGCAATCTGATGAGTTAGATCAATGAGAAAGACTGCTCTAGGGATAGGAAGAGAGGTTAGAGATCTCTGAGGAAGATGATCTACAAAGACCAGACAATTGTCCATCAAAACTGAGTCAAACATAAAAATAGATCAACTCAATGTTGCAAACTTCTTTACTTCCACCACAAATGAAACCCTTAATTTGACCGAGACTGAAACTCAAATGAGCAAGATCTTGCCATTCTTTTGTGACATATATCCAAGATCACGGATTGTTATCTTTTGGTTTAAAATAAGATAACGGATAATTCATTTATGAAACATATGGTAATGGAATTTTTTAGATGAAGGTAGTTTATCATACCCTGTGTTTTAAACAGTGCCCATAGCACAGCAACAACGCTACATGGCGCACCAAAATAGCATAACACCATGTAGCGCATGCTATTTTGGGTGTAGCGTACGCTATACACTGTAGCTTATGGCATAGGTAGCATATGCTACCATGAAAGAGTGTTTTATACCTAAAAACTTAGAAGGTTTTATGTTGCAACCAATGTTTCAAATAGCACCTGTAGTGTACGCCACGTAGTGTAGCGTGGCCGTAGCGCTACGTAGCGTCCCAAATAGCGTAACACTAAACCTACATAGCGCGTAGCGTAAGCTACAATGTATTTTTTTACTATTTTAGTTTTTTATTATTTTTTCATGTTTTCTTTGTTTCTAATGTTAAGGAATGTGACACTTGTATTGTACTTGATACTTTTAACCCATGGGATTTTTATTTCTTTTCATAATTGTGACTCGTGGTTTCAATTAGACATTATTAATTAAAGTGGTTGGCTTAGAAAGTTGTTGATGTGATAATTATTTGATTTGGCTTAGATATGTGGATTGGCTTTTGATAAATGATAACTAATAACTTTTTGAACATGCTTATAATTGATAAAATGAATCATCTTTTAGGCATTTTTACATTTTTTCCCTTTTTTTCACTATTTATTATATTTGTCCTATTTTTAAATTAGGAAATAGAAGTATTGTGTAGCTTACGCTACACGCTACGTATTTACGCTACACGCTATAGAGGGTTGAGCGCTACGCATCACGCTACCGTTATTTAAAACACTGGTTGCAACTTGAAAACTGGTGGTAATGGAAAATTCATTTACGAAATATATGGCAATGGATTCTTTTAGATGAAGGTAGTTTACCATATCGTGTTTTAGATAGCCCCCGTAGCACGGCTACAACGCTATGTGGCGCACCAAAATAGCATAACACCTTGTAGCACATGCTATTGTGGGTGTAGCATACACTATACACTATGTAGCTTATGATGTAGGTAGCATATGCTACCGTGGAAGTGTGCTTTAAACCTTAAAACTTGGAAGGTTTTATGTTGTAATACTTTTATGTTAGTTAAGCACAATTTGAAAAATGGTGCTGACTCATTCTCCTCACACATGGCATTGATGTACAACTCTGCAGATTGCAGAGCATCCACAATGGGGTCCCTATTGGGGATGGAACGTATCTCTACAATCATACGTATCAAGCAATCGTAAGAACTCCACCAAGTGTACAATTGAAGAGTTGCAACTAATTTTAAACGGTGTAAAACTAAAATAGATGTCTCATTTGCAGTTTGCAGATGATACTATTTTGTTTTGCAAAGCTAAAGATTCTATGGTGGCCAATTTGAGGGCCTTTGCCTGCTGGTGTGAGATGGTCATTGGGCTGAATATCAATCTTTCCAAGTCTGAGATTCTTGGGATTCACACCTCTCAAGAAGAGTTTTCCTCCCTTGTTGAGATTTTTGGTAGCAAGACGTGGGCCTTTCCTTCCTCTTATCTTGGTTTGCTATTATATTTAGGCAAACCTAGGGTCATTTATGGGATAAAATTGTGGAGAGGATGGAACGGAAGCTTAGCCCCTAGAAGAGTAGATTACTCTCTTTAATGGGTAGGCTCACCCTTATCAAATCTTCTCAATCCAATTTGCCTCTCTAATCCATGTCCTTATTTAGATGCCCTAAGGCGGTGCTCGAGTGTATTGATAGGCTTAGGTGAGATTTTCTTTGGCAAGGTGGAACCTCCAATTGTAAATTTCGTCTCCTAAATTGGAAAGATAATTTTCGTTCGTTTAATGAAGGGGGAGTTGGGATCAAGAGGCTTGATCTTGTTAACTTTGCTCTTTTGGGCAAATGCATGGTGTGTTGTAGAGGCCATTACGTAAAGGTAACGGTGGTATCTGTTACACGTCACGTGATGCAGACACCAGACCATTCAAAGTATATCAACGTTAAAGGCATGCGTTACTCGTGTCAATGTGATTAGATGATGGGTACGGGTCGGGTCTCTAGAGGTTGAAGACCTTACACGTGTATTCATGACATGTGTAAGCTGCTTGAAGAAGATATTTGGACCGTTGGATTGAGACAATGGTATTATCGGACCGTTGCATTATGACGATGGTGTAAGCGTACCGTTGGATTGTGAGGATGGCGTAATCAAATTGTTGGATCGCCACCGCCCACTTTCATTGTGTTATCATTGGACATCTTGAATTTGAGTTTATCTTATGAATATTTTATTTATTTGAATTTTAAGACAGTGTGAGCACAATTTTTTTAAACTTTTTTAGTGGGGGTATTTTGGTCATTTAGTGTAATTACGAATTTATAAGGGTATTTTGCCCTAAACCTAAGAATGTTATGTTATATTTATAAAAAGAAAGAGAGCTTTTGCTTCTCTAAGACCAGACGATTCCGTCTTCGACTTCCAGTAATTAGAAGAGGGTGTGAAGTCCAAGGAAGTGATTTCTCATCTTCTCTTTTCTCAAGGTATTCTCTACTTTAAACCTCTTTTCTTCTAAATTCTTTGGATCTAGAAGTCGATCCTCTTTTTCTTTTTTCTTTTTCTTCTCAATTCAAATCATTAAATCTTGGAAGATTTTCAGCTCCACATTTACATATTTTGATCTCCTTCAGATCCCATCACCCAAGGCCTTAGATTTGAAGAACTATCAATTTTTCTGAATTTTCGAGATTTTCCAATCGAGAAAATTCTTATTTCCTGGATTAGAAAATCCACTTGGATTAGAATTTTCTGAATTGGGAAATCTAGAAAATTAAGAAAAATTGATGGTTCTTCAAATCTAAGGCCTCGGGTGATGGGATTTGAAGAAAACCAGAATATGTAAATGTGGAGCTGAAAATTTTCCAAGATCTAATGATTTGGATTGAGAAGAAAAAAAAAAAAAGAGGATGGACTTCTAAATCTAAAGAATTTAGAAGAAGAGATTTAAAGAAGAGAATACCTTGAGAAAAGAAAGAATGAGAGAGAAGGAGAAGATGAGAAATCACTTCTCTGGGCCTCACGCCCTCTTTTAATCACTGGAAGTCGAAGACAGAATCGTCCGGTCTTGAAGAAACAAAAGCTCATTTTCTTTTCATAAACATAACATATCATTCTTAAGTTTATAGCAAAATACCCTTATAAATTTATAATTACATTAAACAACAAAAATATCTCCACTAAAAAAAGTTTCAAAAAAAAAATTGCACAAAAATTTATGCGTAGTCTCAAAACTCAAATAAATAAAATATTCATAAGCTAAACTCAAATCTAAGATGCACAATGAGCCCCAATTATAGTGCAATGAAAGTGGGTTGCGACAATCGAACGGTCCGATCATACCAACGTCGCAATCCAATGGTCCAAATATCTCCTTCAAGCAACTTACACATGTTGCGAACACATGTGTAAGGTCTTCAACCTCTAAAGACTCGACCCGTACCCATCATCTAACCACATTAACATGGGTAACGCACGCCTCCTGCGTTGATATATTTTGAATGGTCTAATGTCCGCATCAACTCCTCTCGGCTGAGAGGAGCTCGACTCTGATGAGATAAAACTCCTATGCCTTTTTAACAAATCTGGATCTAGCCCTTGCAACTCCACTTCTGTCAACCATGTACAGTCGGATGATGGTCTGTTCTTCCACTTCACCAAGTACCTCTGAAATCTATCGTCTCGAGTGGAAACAATTTGCTCATCCACGATTCCTTCAATTTCTTCTCTTTTCTCAGGTATAGTAGGCATAGGTGGTGTAGGTTAGGAAGAAAATTCAGAAATTGGCCAATGATTTGGAGCAAAATTAGGGTATATGGGATGGGTACAAGGCATTAGGTCCTCCATATTGAATGTTGAACTAATCCCTATGCGAGGTGGAAGATCTATCACATACGCATTGGATCCAATCATTTTTAGAATCTTAAATGGTCTAGCACTGCGTGTTTCTAACTTCTTAACGGTACCTTACGGGAACCGTTCTGGGCTTATCTTAACCATTACATAATCATCCTCATTAAACTCTTGAATTCTACAATGTAAGTCAGCTAAAATTTTGTATTGTTCATTACTAGCGTTTATCCGCCTCCTAATCTCTGCATGCAACTCATGAATGTGATGAAAAAATGCATCGGCTGACTCTGAGAGCCTTTGGTGACTGATATAGGTAACAAATCTGTGGGCAATATAGGTTTGAAACCACTAACAATCTCGAATGGACTCATCCCCGTAGACCTATTAACTGAATTGTTATATGCAAACTCGGCGACATGCAGGACTAAGTCTCAAGTTTTAATGTATTCACCCACTAAACATCGTACTATATTTCCGAGACTTCGATTCACAACCTCGGTTTGGCCATCAGTTTGAGAATGGTAGGCAGATGAGAATTGGAGTGTCGTGCCCATCATGTGCCATAATGTCTTCCAAAAATAACTAGTAAACTGGACATCCCTGTCAGATACTATGGTCTTAGGTAAACCATGTAATTGAACCACCCCCTCAAAGAAAATCTTAACTATGTTAGACGCATCTGAGGTTTTTGAACACGGAAGAGAGTGGGCCATTTTTTAGAAAGTCCACGACCACAAAAATGGAATTATGCTTTTTAATTGTCTTGGGAAGCCCAAGCATGAAATCCATACTGATGTCTTGCCACAGTGCACGGGGCACTGGCAATGCGTGTACAATCCAGTATTGTGCTTCTTCTGTTTTGCCAGTTGACATGTTCAACATTGCCCTAAAATTTTGGCTACGTCTTGCTTGAGACTTGGCCAATAAAATCAATCTTCCACTAGCACGATGGTCTTATCTCGAATAAAATGGTCAGCTATGCCTCCGGCATGAAGCTCCTAAACGAGGAAATCCCGGAGGGAAGTGCGAGGAATACAAAGTCAGTCTCCTTTAAAAAGGAAGCCATCTTTGAGCACGAACTCACCCGAACTATGCTTGTCACTTAAGAGTGACGCGTATGTTCCCCTAAAATCTAGACACATAGGATACTCGTCTTTCAATTGCTCAAACCCGACAACCTCTACACTTAAGGAGTTGAGCAATGTCACTCTCCTACTAAGGGCATCAGCTGGTTTGTTCTCGATCCTAACTTTATGTTTCAGGACAAATGAATATTCTTGAAGAAACGCTACCCACTTAGCATGCCTTGCGTAGAGCTTTTTTTGGGAATTTAAATATCTAAAAACCTCGGGATTAGAAAACAAGACAAATTCTTGCGGTAAAAGATAATGACGCTAATGACGTAGCGACTGCACTACTGCATAAAACTCTTTATCATAAGTGGAATACCTTTATTTCACCTCATTTAGTTTCTCACTGAAATAGGCAACTGGATAACACCATTTTGGCTTAGTACTCCTATACTTACGCCTGAAGCATCACATGCTACTTAAAAGACTTTAGAAAAATATGGAAGACGCATGACGGGAGTCTCTATCATCTTGCCCTTAATACCTTTGAACACCTAAACTGCGGCCTTAGACTATATGAACTCTCCCGTTTAAATGCAATCAATAATGGAAGCCATAATAATGCTAAATCCTCAAATGAACCGATGATAAAATGTGGCTAAGCCATGAAAGCTTCTCACATTATGTATGTTCCGCGGTTCAGGCCAGTCAACTATGGCCTTGACTTTTTCTGGATTCGCTCACATCCCTATAGACGACACTATGAACCCTAAGAAGACAATCCCTTTAGACATGAACAAACATTTCTTAAGGTTCACACATAACCTCTTTGCCCTAAAGACACTACAGACCTGCCTGAAGTAGTCGAGATGCAGCTCTTTAGTGGTACTATATATGTGTGTCATCAAAATAAACTACTAAGAACTTCCCTATAAAGGGTCCCAAAACCTGGGTTATCACAGGCACAAAAGTACTGGGTGCATTAGTCAAGCCAAAGGACATGACCAACCACTCGTACAACCTATCCTTCGTCTTGAGAATTGTCTTCCACTCATCTCCTGGGCGTACGCGTACCTAGTGATACCCGCTCTTGAGGTATATCTTGGAAAAAATGGACGACCTGGCCATCATGTCTAACATATCATTAAGCCTCGGTATCGGAAACATATACTTGATCATGATTTTATAAATGGCCCTACTGTCCACACACATCCACCATGTACCATCTTTCTTAGGTGTTAATAGTGCTGGTACGACACACAGACTCGTGCTCTCCCAGATGAAACCCTTTCGCAGGAGCTCATCTACCTGTCTCTTCAACTCTACATGCTTTGCAAGGTTCATCCTGTAACGAGGAAGTTTTGGTAAAGTAGACCCCGAGACGAGATCAATGGCATGTTGGATATCCGCATAGGTGGAAGCTCATCTGGTAAATCCTCAGGGAATACATCGTTGTACTCCTCTAGAACCAGGGTCACCTCAGGGGGTAACTCTACATAAACCTCAGGTGTAAGTTCACTAGCAATTAGGGCGTACATCATCGAATCATTCTCAGCCTCCTTCTCAAACTCTTTTGCATTTATGATATGTAGAGACTTCGGATTGGATTTCATCTCTTCTTTTCTTGACTCACTCATCTTCACATCCCTAGCCTTGCCTGTGGGGCTCTTGGGTGGCAACAGATTAATCTTGATTTTCTTGCCCTCATGCTTGAATGCACACACATTCAAGCGACCAAAAATCATGATATCTCTATCATATAACCACGGCCTCCCGAGAATGATGTGGGCTACATCCATAGGCGGAACATCACACCACAACATGTCTTTATATGAACCGATCTGGATGGGGACTAAACACTGTTAGGACATGGGCATAGAAGATGTGTCAACCCAAGAAACCTTATAGGGTTGAAGGTGTGGGACGGGCTTCAAACCCAAATGAGTGACCGTGGTAGTTGAGACCACGTTGGTGCAACTACCACTATCCATGATGACTTTGCAATTTTTGTCACCGCTTTTGATAAACATGTAGAAAATTGTGCCTTTACGCCAATCATCTCTCATTGGCCTGCGTTAAAGCACATCTAACTATGGCTAGTGGTGCAGCCTCTGGTTCTTCTTCTTCATAATTTCTAGCACCTATCTCTGGGTGATATTCCTCAACTTCATAATCACCCATGTCATCCACATTTTCATTTGACTCATCTATGACTAATGCTTTCCCGCGAGTCTTTGTCGTGCATTGGTATGCGAAATGACATGTATCTCCACACTCATAACATCTCAAGTGACTACCACTGCCAGGATTGACAACAAGGACACCTTTGCCCTTACCATCCTTAGGCAGTGCACTAGCCTGCGCCCCAGGTTGACTTCCAACATTAGGTTGGTTCCTTGAAAACCGGATTTAACATCAGAGTCTCAGGACTCAAAGCATCTTGTGACAGGAGACTTTAGGTAATGCTCTAACTCTTGTACAACTTGGTATGCCTGATCCAAGTCACTCACTGTATGGGTCATAAGCTCACACTGCAGATCCATGCGAAGACCCACCTTGAAACACGCCAACGTCATTAAGGGATCCTCCTGAATATCACATCGCATCATGTACTCCTCAAATTTTACGGTGTAATTTGCAACCGACATAGATCCTTGGCGCAATGCTCACTACTAGTGTAGGAGCTTTTGACGATAAGAGAGGAAGATATTATTCCCTTAATAGCTCCTTCGTCTCTACCCAATGCGCAACCAGGACACGTCTTAATCTCTCGATCCTACACTCCGTATTTGTACAAAACAATTTAGATTGACTCACAAGCTTCATCTTTGCAAACCACACTAGTCAGTTCTCAGACATCTCATACCATTCGAAATAATGGTCCATGTTCGCTAACCAATTAAGGAATACTTTTGGGTCCAGGCGCCCATCAAAACTAGGAGCATCTACTTTAACACTCTTTAAGATCCTCTCATCAGCATCATAACGGTCTTGATACTCAACTGCAGGTTACGGATTTCGCGCTCCTCTACAGCCTACCCCTTGGCCACGTGCTCCACGACCTCTACCACGATTTCCTACTCGTTCCTTGACTACTCCTAACTGAGATTGTTCATCCGCTCCAATGTTGGAGATTTCTCTTAGGGACGCTTCTATTTGATCCATACGGGTATTCGTGTTCCTAGATTGCGCCTCAATGACAGCCAAATGTCGGTTAATTACGTTCATTCATCATCTCAGTCAACTGCTCCATGTTCAAGATTGGGTGTAGACCAAACCCTTTACCAGTCTAAGTGGGCATACACTATAAGACTCAACTTAGGTTTCCTAAAACAGACTCTAGGAGACTATTTTGACACAAGACTATCGACACCGATGATCCTAACCTTTAGAATGATGCAAATGTGAAAATTTTCAGATTTGGACTCTAAATATGATGCAAATATAAAAATTTTATATCTAGATCTATATGATATGCATGAAATACTAGAAAAATAAAAATACAGACCCTAGATAACTCGATCTAAGACGACCCAATGCAAGAACCTAGTCTTTCATATAAAAAATTGGTGTAGGACGGCTTAATCCAACCTTAAATGAATGTGATATCTGAAAGTGGCAAATTTATGCAAAAAATAAATTAAAAAAAATGAAGGTGGTATTTGAAAGGGGCAGATTTATGCAAGCATTGACAATAAAATTCAGCGTTATACATCATAAACCAAAAAGGAAATAAGGAGCATTAAGCAATGATCATGGCCATCCATCACAAACATGTTGTATTGAATCTTAAAATCTGAATATAGTCGGATCCGGCGAAAGATAGGACTTTCGTCTTGCAATGGGTCAGTCTAACGATCAAAGTGGATTTTTTAATCAAGGAAATATGAATTTTTTGGATTGGAAAATCTGGAAAATTCAGAAAAATTGACGGTTCTTCAAATCTAAGGCCTTGGGTGATGGGATTTGAAGAAGATCAAAATATGCAAATGTGGGGGCCGAAAATCTTCCAAGATCTAATGATTTGGATTGAGAAGAAAAAGGATCGGCTTCTAGATCTAGAGAATTTAGAAGAACAGGAACAAAAAATGTTTGAAGAAGAGAATACCTTGAAAAAGAAAGAAGGAGAGAGAGGGAGAAGATGAGAAATCACTTCCCTGGGCCTCACATCATCTTCCAATCACTGGCAGTCGAAGACGGAATTGTCCAATCTTGAAGAAGAAAAAACTTTCTCTCTTTTCATAAACATAACATAGCATTCTTAGGTTTAGGGCAAAATACCCTTATAAATTCTTAATTACACTAAATGACCAAAATACTCCTACTAAGATAATTGTGCACGTACTGTCTCAAAACTCAAATAAATAAAATATTTATAAGATAAACTCAAATCCAAGATTACCAATGGGCCCCAATGATAACGCAATAAAAGTGGGTTGCGACGATCTAACGATCCGATCACACCATCGTCGCAATCCAACAGTCTAAATATCTCCTTCAAGCAACTCACACATGTCACGAACACATGTGTAAGGTCTTCAACCTCTAGAGACCTAACCCGTATCCGTTGTCTAACCACATTGACACGGGTAATGCACACCTCCTACGTTGATGTACTTTGATTGGTTTGGTGTCCGCATCAATGACTATTCTTCTCATGTATCTTATGGTACTCTACCGAAAGTTGCTACTTTCGCCTGGTTAGTTGGGAGAAAAAGGATGTTGACAATCAACAATCTCCAAAAAAGGGCAACGGTGCTCCCAAATACTTGCATCCTATGCCTCAGTGCAGAAGAGTTGGTGGAACATCTTTTTATTCATTGCTCCTTTTCAAGGATCGTGACCTATTCCAACCTTCGGGTGTTATGCCTAAGTTGATCACAGTGTTGTCATGTGCGATCGCATATGCGAATATGTGATCGCATATGCACATATTTGAGGGGTGATCGCATATGCGGCAGTGGCATATGCGATCCCTGCACATATGCGATCGCATATGCCACATGTGGCAGCATATGCGATGTATGCGATCGCATACTGCATATGCGATCACATAATGGCCAACAGTCAGATTTCTGACCGTTTTTTAACCCTTTTTTTTGTAATTCGGATTTTTTCTCTATAAATATGCATTCTGAGCATTCCTACATGCAAAAAAAGCTCAAACTCTCTCTCTCTCTATTCTCTATTTCTCTTACTAAATCCTCTCTTACATATTTCTAATTCCAACTTCTAAGTACTCTACAATACAATCTACATTCTACATCCACTCCTCTCCATCCATATCCTATTTCCATATTTCTTTTCTTCTTTCTTTTTTTTTCAACTTTCAAGAATCAAGGAAGGGTACAAGAATCAAGAATCCAAGATACATCATACATCATACCATCCATATTCAAGAATCAAGATTCAAGAGTCAAGAGACTCCTCAATCCTCTCCAATCTCCATCCACTAAGTTTTTTGAGTTCTAACTTCTAAGTTTCTAATTCTAACAACTTCTTTCTACCATTTTATTTTTTTTTTGTTAATTGATTTGTTACTTTGTTAGTTGTTCGTTGTTAGTTGTTACAACTTACAACTTACAAGTTACAAGTTTGAAGTTACAACTTACAAGTGACAAGTTACTTACATCTTCCAAGTTACAACTTACAAGTTACAAGTACAAGTTACAACAAGAATTCAAGAATCAAGAATCAATCAATACTCAAGTGAAGGGGCAAAGGTGAAGAGAAGAGAAGTAGACAACTTAGACAAGAATTTGGAAGTTGAAAGTTGGAAGTTGGGAACCTCTTTTAGATTTGTAATTTTAATTTTATTTGTATGTAAATCTCTCTCTCTCTCTCTCTCTCTCTCTCTACAAGTGTAACTCAACTCTCTTTTTCTCATTTTCTTTTCCCTCTTCTTCTCCCTTTCTACAAGTCTAAGTGTGTAACTCAACTCTCTCTCTCCCTCTTCTTCTCCCTTTCTAGTTTCTACAAGTGTAAGTGTGTAAGTGTGTGTGTGTAAGTGTAACTCTCTCTCTCTCTCTCTCTCTCTCTCTCTCTCTCTCTCTCCCCCCCCCCCCCCCCATCTCTTTAGGCTCTTTAGTCTTTACTCTTACTTACTCTCTTAGATCTACTTCTTTCTTACTTAGTTCTTCTTCTTAGTCTCTTACTTTACTTTAAGTTTTCTTTTTATTTGTAGTTTACTTTCTAGTTTCTAGTTAGTAGCTAGCTAGTTACTTTTTAGTGCTAATACATACACCACCATCTATCATCATAATGTCTTCTTCCCAATCTTCCTCTTTGAAGCCTAAGTCAAATGACCCGGGTTGGAAGTATGGGCACTACCGTAGTGCTACCAAAAAGACTCACATAGTATGTGAGTTATGTGGGTGTGTGAGTTTCGGTAGCATTGCAAGGCACAAGCAACACCTTGCACATTTACCGGGGTCAAATGCAAAAGCATGCGACAAAATTACTCCAGAAATCCGAAAGGAGATCGTGAAGTATATGGAAAAACAATCAAGAAAGAAATGCGATAGTGTCCTACGTCAGGAGGAATATATGGAACAAAATATATATGAAGATATAAATGTACTTAATGTAGATGAAGCTAGTCCCACTACCCCTACTTCGACAGGCCGGTCTAGACCACAAGCACAACCATCAAAAAGAGCCCGAGGGCATGGGCCCATAGATAGATGGTGTAGACCACACCCCGAGGATGTGGGCGACCAAAGGGGTAGAGGGAAAGGGCCGGCTCAAACAACTTTAGAGAACCGATATAAACAAAAAGATAGGAAAACCACAATTCAATATATTGCTAAGTGGTTTTACCAAAGCTTCAAAGTAATGATTGAGGCTATAGGTCAATTTGGACCTGGGCTTAAACCTCCTTCATATCATAAAATGAGGGAGACATGCCTAAAAACTAAAGTTGAATATACACAATCCTTCATAACTAAATATAGGGAATTATGGAAAATATATAGTTGTTCACTAATGGTCGATGGATGGACTGATAGATCCGGTCGGTCTCTCATTAACTTTTTTGTAAATTGTCCAGCTGGGACAATGTTCTTTAAGTCAGTGGATGCGTCGGGCCATTCACACACAGGAGAATATTTGTTTAACTTACTAGATAGTGTAGTTGAAGAAATAGGTGAGGACTACGTTGTACAAGTAATTACAGATAAGGCAGCCTCGTATGTAATGGCCGGTCGTCTTCTTATGGAAAAGAGGCGACGTTTAATTTGGACCCCCTGTGTGGCCCATTGTATTGATCTTATGTTAGAAGATATGGGTAGATTATTTATAAATGTGATTGCAAGGGCTAGAAGAATCACGGTCTTTATGTACAAACACGTCTTTCTTCTCAGTCGAATGAGAAAACACATTGGGGGTAACTTGCTACGTCCAGCAGTAACCCGTTTCGCTACAGCCTTTTTAACACTATAAAGGCTACATGCAAAGAAATCAGAACTTAGAAACTTTATAGTGTCGGCCGATTTTACAAGTGAGCCTTGGTCAAAGAAGGCTAAAGGAAACGGGTTCAACAAACAATTCTTTCTCAAAGTTTTTGGACTCAAGTGGTAACGGCGCTAAAATCATTTGAGCCCTTAGTCATTGTATTGCGATTGGTGGATGGGGATGAAAAGCCCGCAATGGGCTACATATATGATGCGATGGAGAGGGCGAAAAATAAGATCATGGACCATTTTAACTATAGAGACCATGATTACAAGCCAATTTTAAATATTATAGATAGAAGATGGGGCAGCCAAATGTCATCCCCATTGTATTCGGCTGCTTACATCCTTAACCCAGCTTATTTATTCGCTTCTGCTGATCCAACTGAAGCATTAACTATGCATATAGTTGGATTTATTGATGTCTTGGAAAGAATGATTCCAGTTAGAGGAGAATAGGACAAGATCTCAACTTTGTTGGACTTCTACACAAAAAGTAAAGGGATATTCTCAAGGGATATCGTAATAAGACATTGGACAATGAAATTACCCAATAAGTACTTCTATGAATGAATATTAGTGTACTGTCAACTGTGTACTGAACTCTTACAAAAAGTTTTTCTACAAAGTGTCTTTAAGAGACTAAGACTAACCTATACTTAAACTCTTTTTCTCAGCTGACTGGTGGGCTGCCTATGGAGTGGACCTAAACACGAAGGATCCAACTCTAAAGAAGCTGGCTATAAAGATTCTTGGACTCACGTATTTTGTTAGTGGTTGCGAGTGCAATTGAAGCACGTTCGAGGCAGTAAGTTTAGACCATTTAGTAATTGTTTTATTTTTTTGTAAACTTTAATTTTTTATTGGCCTAAGGCCCTAAGCTAAATTAATTACCTAAATAGCTAATGTCAAATGCACTTTCTTTCTTGCAGATTCATACCCAAAAAAGGAATCGCCTTCAGCAAAAAAATCTCAACGACTTGGTTTTCGTTCAATACAATAAAAAATTGCGAGAACAATTCCAAAGTAGGAAAGAAAAGCCCGATTTCTTTGACCCTATCTGCTGAGATGAGTTGGATGCAGATAACGAGTGACTCGTAGAGACGGAAGACCAGACCCAGTATTTGCTGGAGAGGAGCTAACATGGGCACAAGTTGAAGATGCCGCATATGGATCGACACCTGGTGAAGGTAGTAGTACCACTCGAAGGCAAAGGACGGGGGGAGCCGAGGGGCGAGTAGTAGCCGTCAACCCGTTGATGAGATTGAGGAGATTGAAGAAGGAGAAGGTGATAATGATGATCAAGCTGAAGATCATCCACCATTGGATGTTGATGAAGTATTAGTACGTACAAATGATGAAGAAACGGAAGAAGAAGAAGTGTATGTGGAAGAAGGAGATGACTCGAATGATGATGGTGGTGGTGGTGGTGGTGGTGGTGGATCTGGTGGTGATGTGCCACAATGGATACTAGATCAATGTATATGATTAATGATTACTGATTAGATAAATAAAATAATAAATACATAACTTCTTAATTTTGTTTAATGCTTGTCTCATAAGTCATAAGTCTAAGTGTGTTGATGTTGATGTTGTTGATTGTTGATACTTGATAACTTGATATATTATGTATTGTATCATGTACATGAATGTTGAATATGGATATTTGATATTTGATATTTCATATTTGTTATTGTTAAATGTAAAATGTTAATTGTTAAGATTTAAGAAGTTAACTATATTGTAATTTGTAAATGTATCATTATCAATTATCATAATTCATATGTATGTAATTGGTTGGTTTTATTTTATTTTTTTTACTTAAATTAAATGTATTTCATGACTCGATGACATATAATAATTTATTTTGATTTTTCTGATTTTTTTTTTGAATTTTTTCTGATTTTTTTGATTTTTTTAAATTTTTTGAAAAAACGCGAAAAAAATAAAAAAAATATGTGACCGCATATGCGATTGTGCGATCGCATATGCGCACACGCATATGCAATTGCACAGGATCGCATATGCTATTTGACAACATTGGTTGATCATTGCTCTGTTTTGGTCACGGCATCGCGATTTAGGTGGTTGCTTCTCCTCCCGAAAATGGATGCTTGCACTTTTGGCTTCAGTTTGGTCACTGCAGTTGGAGAGAAAAGCCATGTTCTCTAGAATTAGTGCAGTCCTTCGAGTGAGGTGATCAATGGGGTGTTTGCATTGATATTTGAGTGGACTCATTGGTATTGTGTGGAGTTCGGGTTTAGGGCTTTGTACTTTTCCTTCCTTTGGTTGTTTGTTTCTTTGGGTTTTTTTTTTTCCCTTTTGCCTTGAATAATCTTCTTTTCTTTCCTAGCCTTTGGCCCTAATAAATTGTTTCATCTTTAAAAACAAAATTATAAAGATAAAAAATAAAAAAAAACTAAAACTAAAAGTATGATAACACATAAAAGCAAAGACCTTTTGACTTCCCTCTTTCAAAAGCAATATTCCCTCTATCACTGAAAACCCTATTCCTCTTTCTAAAGCCGTCTTTCAATTCTTTCAATCCACAGAATCATAGAAGACAAAAATTTAGGGAATCAATTGGCACGATGAGAATCTCTTCGCTAAATTTTGAGGAGCATTGGAGCCCAAACAAAGAAGAAGATCGATTTCCCCCTTTAACATTAGTATGGTAGTGGAGGAGCTCAAGTTTTTCATTTTTTAAATAAATTGATTTAAAGCTAAAGAGATGTAAGTTCTTCCCTTAATCTTCAATAATGAATTTCACACACACATTAAGAAAAAAAATTGGGCCACACACACACATACACATATAAAGAAAAAAAGAAAAGAAATTGGGCCCTTTTCTTGTGCACGTGTGTGGAGTGTGCACGCGTGGGATGGGATGCAATTGCATCACCCCCATGAAGATCACCTAGTACGGAAAATTGGGCAGGTCTAAGTCATCAGACGGCCCACATTATCCAAAAAACAGGAGAAAGGCTATATAAAACCTGCCAAAAGCCCAATTCAGCATAGTCATGTCGCCCGCAAGATGATCAGACCAGCCTCATCTTTTGTGATAGGTGAATTCACAGTAGAGCCCACCTTCTGCACGGGCAGGATGACGTGACACGTGAGCGATGCTTGAATCACGAAGAAGAGGAAAGTGAGGAGAAGGAGAGGAGGATACAGTTCGGGGTCCTTGCGGCGGAGATCGTCCAACATCTGTTTGTAAGGAGTGCCGAAATCGTAGACGTTGGGCTCTCGGAGAGACGGGCCAGGGAGCTTGACGTGGGCCCCAGTGCCGTAGGAGGAGACATCGAAGCCGTGGCGTTTGAGGAGGGAATGTGCTTCCATGCTTCGGTTCTGGTTGGATGAACAGACCATCGCATGCCGCAATTTCATCCTTCTTCTTTCTTCTACTAAATCCAACGGTGGAGATTTGAGAATGCTATCTTCTATATATCAATGCAAGAACCAAAAAAGGGAGAGAGAGAAAAAAAACCCTAATTCAGATATAGTGTAGGTTTTGAAAAGATAGGAAGATTAGGGAGAGAACAAAAAAAAAAAAGCCCTAATTCAGATATAGTATGGGGTTTTGAAAAGACTGGAAGATTTCTTCGATTCTCTCTGGAGAAGGACGATGAATGAAGATGGGTTTTGTCAGGGTTTTCGAAGAAGGCAATTATTTGATACTCTGGCGGGTTGTAATGGTTGATGAGCGGGCAATCACAGCTAATCTTAATTTTGGGATCCACCTCTGATTCACGGACGCTTGTTGCGGTCGGCCGTGATCAAGTTTTTGCTGTAAACTTTCCCTATTATCTGTAAAGTGAGGTCACCATTTGGACGATTTAGTTCGAATTAGTTTTATGTGGCATATACAATTTATCAGCGCCTGTGTATCAACCATCACACTCTGCCAGAGTATCATGAGGTGGGCTAAGACCGGCCCGCCCGGTCAAGCTGCGTTGGGTTCAGGTTGGGGTTGAGCCTCCAGGCCCATGGGCTCGAATCCAACCTAATTTCCAAGCCAGCTATTTAAATGGGTCCCACCTGTGGCCATGTTTGCCTGAATGGTGAACAAGTGGGTCCACCCTGGCATGAGTCGTTTAACATTGGTGGGTAGAGTATGTGGATGGTGGTCTGGCCACAATAGGACCTGATTATGGGCCCTCATCTCATGGGCTGGACTTGGATATGCTTCATCACCCGGCAATATATATATATATATATATATATATATTTATATATATATATATATATATATATTTAGTCATGCTCACTTACGCACGTGCGCACCTTTGCACACGTGCCATGGGTGTCTAATCTGAACGGTCCATGTGATGCGGAATCCCATGAAACCACATGTGACAAATTTTCACTCCGATCCAAAATTATGGTAGGCCATAGCAAAGAGAAATGCAAATCAAAGGAGGAAACTGTTTTCATTTTCCATGGCCCATCTAAGTTTTAGATCAAAGTAAAACTTGGGCCTGGGGAGTTTCACGAGGTGCTTCTTTACATGAACGGTTCAGATTTTGGATCCACATCACGTATGATGGATTCTCAAAAAAGTTTATATGTAGTACATACGAACTAGTTCGCGGTGAGTGTTTAGTGTGTGTGTGTGTGTGTGTGTGTATATATACATACATACATATATATATATATATATATATATAGAGAGAGAGAGAGAGAGAGAGAGAGAGAGAGAGAGAGGAATGCAAGGCTATGCACCGGTTTGCACATGCGAACCTTCCTATCAACCGTCAGATAAGGTAAACGGTACGGATGAAGGCGCTCTTAGCCCGAGCTTGAAAGAGCGAGTTTCCTTCTCTCGCACACCTCTTCACCCTGTTCTCTAACTCTACAAAGGATACAGCCCAAGCCTTTTCACATAAAATTATTTTGTTGGGATGCTAAGTGGGTCCCACCAAGATATTAGTGATAAATCCAAGTTGTCCATACATTTTTTAAAATAATTTTATGGTATAAACCCAAAACTGAGGTAGATCAAATTCTCAAGTGGGCCACACAGTGTTGATTGAACTCTCACCATTAAAAACTTCCTGGGGCTACCAAATTTTTGGATCAAGCCGATATTTGTTTTTTTCCACCATCCAAGTCTGTATGACCTAATCTACAAGTTGGATGTCAAATAAATATCATGGTGGGCCCTTAAAAAATATTTAACGGTGAGAATCATTATCACCGCTGCTTCTTATGGTGTGGTCCACTTGAGATTTGGATCTGCCTCAGTTTTGGGATAAAGCCCCGAAATGATAAGGAAAAATGGATGGACGGGGTAGATTTCTCAAAAACATCATGGTGGGCCTCACCTAGATTTCCAGCGAAGTTTGCAAACGGCCTGCGTCATTAGTCGAATTTGATTTCCTGCCAAAGTCTTTCGCAGGAAGTTCCTGCGCAAGGATGCTGGGTGGGGCCCACCACCATGTTTATGAGAAATATACTCTGTTCATCTGTTTGTCGAGCTCATTTTAGGAAAATCGACCAAAAACAAGGTGGATCCAAAACTAAAGCGGGCCACACGAGAGGGAAAATTGGGGAAAGAAATACCTACCGTTGAAACATTTCTGGGCTTCACCTTGATGTTTATATGCCATAAAAACCATTTATAAGGTCATTAACACAGGGATGAAGTGAAAATACCAAAATAAAAAAATAAAAAAAATAAAAAATAATAATTCTATCCTAAAAAAAGCTTTTATGGTCATAAAAATGTTTCAATGGTTCTCACTGAATCCCTACTGTTTCCTCTCGTGTGGCCCAGTTGAGTCTTGGATCCACCTCATCTTTTGTCACTTGTCCTAAAATTAGCTTGCGAAACGGATGAACGGAGTATATTTTCTAAAAAACATGGTGGTGGGTCCCACCCAACATCCTAGCACAGGAACTTCCTGCCAAAGGCTTTCGTAGGAAATCCGCGTCCCAACATAGGTTGAGTAGCTGACACGAATTGGATACTAATAGAGGTTGAGTAGCCAGAGTCACTATTGAAGTGATGTCACCAAGTTCTGTGTCATGATGTATGTGTTGTATCCCCACTGTCAATACATCCAGAGAGATCATTATAGGATATGGTCCAAAGAACGAGGTAGATCCAAGGTTAGGGTGGACCCACAATAAAAAATAGTGGTAAGAGTGACGCCACCGTTGAAACCTTCAAAAGGTCCACCATAATTTTTATTTGAGATCCAATATGTTCATGTGTTAACGGAGACATGAAAGAAAGGAAAACACAAATATTAGCTTGATCGAGAACTTTTGTGGCCCTTATAACTTTTTAATGGTGGGCGTCACTCTCCACCTTATTTTATGCGGTGGGGTCCACTAGATCTTTGGATCGGACTCATTCTTTGGATCATGCCCTAATATGATCTCTCCAAATGGATGGGCAGTGTAGATACAAAACATACATCATGGCGTGGCCCGTGTAGATGAACAGCGTAGATATAATAAATGCATCACTATGGGGCCGTGTAACTTTGATCTCCTTTGAACTGTTCGTACAACTCGGAGCTCGAGGAGCGTTAGTGCTTGTCTTCACACGACACGTACCTATAGCAGCTATATAGCTACTATGTGGTACACCAACCAATCCGTTTCCCTGCTACTCAACCTCCGTCGGGGACGCGGATTTCCTGCAGAAGCCTTTCGCAGGGAGTTCCTGTAGAACCCAGGTAGGGCCACTGTCATATTTTTGAGAAATTCTCTCCGTCCATCCATTTTTTAAGTTCATTTTCAGATATGAGGCCAAAAATGAACCGTATCCAATTCTCAAGTGGGGCGAAAACATGATAATTGAATGTCCACAGTTGAAATATTCGTGGGGTCAAAAAAATTTTGAATCATGCTATTATTTGTGTTTTCAGTTCATCCCAGTACAAAATGACGCTATTAACGGTATGGATGGCATGTAAACATCACTGGGAGGTTTCAACGGTATAAATTTTCCTAACTACCTTTTCCTTTAGTGCGGTCCACTTAAATCTTTTATCCTGATAAATTTTGGTCTTATCCCCTAAAATGATCTTAAAAAATGAATGGACGGAGAGGATTTCTAACAAATATGACAGTGGGCCCCACCTGGGTTCCTAGTGCAGGAATTTCCTGTGAAAGAAATCTACGTCCCTATGTTGGTATCCAGTCCGCGTCCCCTAATGACGCACCCAGTTTGCAAAGTTAGCTGGAAATCTAGGTGGGGCCCACCATGATGTTTTTGAGAATTCTACCCCATCCATCCATTTTTCCTTATCATTTCATGGCATTATCCCAAATTTGAGGCAGGTCCAAATCTCAAGTGGATTACACCATAGGAAGCAGCGGTGATAATGATTCTCACCATTAAATATTTTTTTAGGGCCCATCGTGATATTTATTTGACATCCAATCTGTAGATTAGGTCATACAGACCTGTATGATGGAAAAAAATAAATAAATATCAGCTTGATCCAAAAATTTGGTAGCCCTAGGAAGTTTTTAATGGTGAGAGTTCAATCAACACCATGTGGCCCACTTGAGAATTTGATCTACCTCGGTTTTGGGTTCATACCATAAAATTATTTTTAAAAATGTATGGACGACATGGATTTATCACTAACATCTTAGTGGGACCCACCTAGCATCCAAGTGGAAGAATTTTATGTGAAAAGGCTTCTGCCGCATCCTTCGGAGAGTTAGAGATTAAGGTGAAGAGGTATGCGAGAGAAGTAAACTCGCTCTTTCAAGCTCGTACTAAGAGCGCCTTCATCCAGACTGTCTACCTTATCCGACGGTTGATAAGAAGCAAACTAGTGCGTAGTTGAGCGTTCCTCTCTCTCTCTCTCTCTCTCTCTCTCTCTCTCTCTCTATATATATATATATATATATATATATAGGAAATGGTACTATGAGGTCGAGCGCATACAACCTCAACATATGTCTTCGCTAGAGCCCTTGGATGATAAAATTTCAAAATATTCCATGCAGATGATATCCAGAAAAAAAAAAGGGGCTAGAACAGGCTAAGGCTGTGTTTGTTAACGCTGAATTTTTGCACTTAACACGGAATGGGGAAAATTTTCCGTGTTTAGTGGTGTTTGTTAATGCGTTATTAACGCGGAAGACGGAAAGCGCTAAGTGGTTTTTCACTGAATTCTTTCCGTGATAGGAGTCTGGCTTAATGGTGAACGCGGAATGCGCTCCGTGATTTTTCATTAAACAAAAATTTTTTGCTTCCAAAAGTACCCCTTTTCAAGTTACTACGGAAATTTTTTCTTTTAAATTGTTTGCGCAATACAAAATCAACCTTTAACCTGTGAAACTTCTTTATGCCCCACCATGATTTATGTGTTTGATCCACACCGTCCATCAACTTTTTCAGATAATTTAAGGTGTGATCCAATAAAAGAAGCAGGTCCAATGATTAATTGGACCATAAGGTGGGGATTGAACGTCCACCGTTAAAAACTTCTTGAGAGCTGGAGAAGTTTCAGATCAAGCTGATATTTGTGTTTTCACTTCATCCATGTATACATGACCTAATGAATAGGTTGGATGGTAAAAAAACATCACAGTGGCCCTTAGAAAGGTTTCAACGATGGATGTCATTATCACTGTAGCATCCTTTGGTGCTGCTATTTTTGGTGTGGTCCACTTAAGCATTGGATCTGCATTATTTTTGTGTTCATGCCTTAAAATAATATGAGAAAAGGCATTGATGGTTTGGATGTACAGATACATCACGGTGGGCCCACCCACAGAATTGCCTGTTGGGAGCTAGGGACGGGCAGGGGCAGTACACAATCCGACGGGAACGGATTGGCTACTCCCACTGCCACCAGCCAATGGCTGGTGGTCGGTGCTCTGTGGGCCCCACTATGATGTATGTGTTTCATCCATGCCGTCCATCTATTTTTATATATCATTTTATGGTATAAAAGAAAAAATGAACTATATATCAATCTTAGGTGGACCACATTATAAGAAACAATGTTAAATGAACATTGACCATTAAAAACGTTTTAGGGGCCATAAAAGTTTTGGATAAGATTGATATTTATTGTTTCCCTTCATCTGGGTCTTTATGAACTAATCAACAGATTGGATGTCAAATAAACAGTACAGTGGGCCTTAAAAGGATTTTAATGGTGGATATCCATTCATTTTTTTCTGTGGTGTAGCACACCTAAGATTTATATCCCTATCATTTTTTTGTAAAAAGTCCTAAAATTATCTGTAAAAATGGATGAGCGGAATGGATGAAACACGTACATCATAGTGGGGCCCACAGAGCACCAACCACCAGCCGGCTGGTGTCAGGTGGAGTAGCCAATCCGTCTATGAGTTAGGGCCGGGATTGGAAGTGGATTCGCTGGTGTATTGACGTTAGCAAGTTATGTGGGGAGCATCATGATGTATTTGTTATATCCAAACCGTCCATTCATCTTGCGAGCTAGTCGTAAGACTTGAGCCAAAAAATAAAATAGATCTAAAGATAAACTGGATCACACTGCAAAAAGCAGTAGGGGATTGAACGTCTACCATTGAAACCCTTTTGGGGTCACAAAAGTTTTGAATCAATATGAAATTTGTTTTTCCTCTTTATTCAGATATTTTAGACCTTATGAATAGATTAGGTGCAAAATAAACGTTACAATGGGCCTGCAAATTTTTTAATGGTGAAAATCATTATCTCGCTGCTATTTTTGGTGTGGTCCATTTGAGTTTTGGATATGATTCATTTTTCTAGAAAATGCTCTAAAATAATCTCGAAAAATTTATGAATAGTGTAGATATTATAAATACATTATTGTGGGGCCCATGTAACTTTGATCTCCTTTGATTCCTACAACTGGGACCTCGAGGAGCGTCTTGCGCATGACACGTATCTACACTAGCGATATAGCTGGTGTGTGATACGGAAACGGATTGGCTACTCCTCAGCCTGGTGGGTGATGGTCAGTGCTGTGTGGCCCCATGATGGATGTGTTTCATCCGTTTTTACATATCATTTTTTTCTCCATCCCAAAGATAAGAGGGGTATAAATCTCAGGTGGACCCCACCACAGGAAAACAATAGTGATTGGATATCCACCATTAAAATCCTCCTAAGGTCCATTGTATTGTTTATTTGACATCCAATATGTTAATTAGGTCATACATGCCCAGATGAAGTGAAAAAACAAAAATCAGCTTGATTCAAAACTTTTATGGCCCCCAAAAAGTTTTTAATGGACAAAGCTCATTCAATGTTGTTTCCTGCATGTATCTCGATAGATAAACAAATACCTTATAGAGGAAGAGGAAGGGGTGAATGTGCTCAGAATGTTGTGGCCATCTGTGACTTTAATATGATTTTTACATATGTCATAGTTAGATGGGAAGGGGTGGCACATGATTCAAGGGTCCTTATGGATGTTGAGCTTGATCCAACAAAGAAATTTATGTTGCCTCCTCCTGGTAATATTTAATATATATATATATATATATATATATATATATATATATATTATATAAATATCATATAACTTGGTAAAATTATAACTTGAAATTTTGCTAAAATGTCATTTGTTTTTATGTAGATAAATATTATCTACTTGATGATGTTTACACTCACACGAGGATTTATGGCACCATACCGCAGTTTATTTGAATTAAATAAAATAATTTTATTTTCATTTAATAAAAAATAATTTCTTTATAATGTAAAATATATCCAAACAGGAAATAGAGGCAAATGTGTCAAATTAACATACTTTAGACATTTCAGATATTTGTTAACAAACAAATTGTTTCAAATTCAGTACTTAATTTTCAGACTTCAGCCATAATTACCAAACAAGTTTTTTGACTTCAGATTTCAGATTCAGGTTTTAGATTTCAGATTCAGCTTCAAATTTCAGATTCAGGCTTTAGACTTCAGATTTAACAAACGGGGTCTAAATCTACGTTATATAAACTTGAGGGTGTGTTCCCATTGCCAATTTTGTGGGACCCTCCATAATATATGTGTTATATCCACACCGTTTATCCATTTCGAGAGATCATTTTAGATCATGAGCACAAAATTGAGGCAGATGCAGAGGTCAAGGGGACCACAACACAAAAAGTAATAGGGACAATGATGCCCACCATTGAAACCTTTCCATGGCCCATCATTATGTTTATTTTCCATCCAACCTGTTCGTAATGTCACACGGAACTGGATGAAGGGACCAAACAAATATCATCTTGATCCAAAACTTTTGCGGCCCAAGAAGTTTTCAATGGTAGGTGTTTAATCCCTATTACTTTCTGTGTTACGGTCCACTTAAGCTTTGGATCTTCTTAATTTTGTGCTAATACCCTAAACTGATTTTTCCAAATGGATGGACGGTGTGGATATAATACTCACATCATGGAGGGGCTCACATAACTTGGCGACCGCATCACACCATCATTCCGCTTCACGGGAAGGGAGCAGATTAGGTGCGCTGGCAGCCTAACCTAAGACAGTGCGTCCCTTACCATAGGGCTTAACTTGATCTACATATTGTATATCCGTACCGTCCTTCTGTTTTGGAAGACAATTTTAGATCTTGATTCCAAAAATAAAGAAGATCCAATTCTCGGGTGGACCATACTATCAGAAACAGTGGTGATTGAATACTATACTAGTAAAAACTTTCCATGGCTCACTGTAAAGTTTACATCATGCTTATTTTCCATCTAACCTGTTGATAAGTGACGTAACCCTAGATGAAATCAAAAACCAAATATAGGATTCATACCAAGAGTTCACTTGACACCAAGTAGCCATTGCCTTAAATTAAAGGCTAAAAGTCTTTTTTGCTGTTAATGAGAAGACAACAATCAAAACTCGAATGGTATTAATCCTCTTCCGTTCTGATGTTGGTTGGTGTTCACAGAGACGGAGTGTTAACTTGTTATGGAAGGATGGGTAAAGGGGTGCTCCGGACTTTGACATAGGTTATGGTGCCCGGATCCTATCCATGGCTAGTATAGTGGAAGCATGAATTTTAATGTATTTGTATTGCTATAATAAATGCACGGACACCGGGGTAGACCAGTTTGTGTGTGTGTGTGTGTGTGGGAAAAGGTTTTACATAATGTCTAGAGAGCCACAGAGAGAGAGAGAGAGAGAGAGAGAGAGAGAGAGAGAGAGAGAGAGAGAGAGAGAGAGGAATTACCCTCCATTAAAACATTCATAATCATTTGTTGGGCCTACCGAGATGGGGTTCATAAATCCAGCCCATCCATTATGTGTGTCCCACTTGGATGAGGGGTCAAACCAAGTTTCGGATGTGTGGGCCTAACAAATGATGCGTGTCGAACATCTACCCCATCGGCCAGATGCACCATTCCATGGTGGGTCTGGGGCTTAAAAAACAAGTCAATCCGTGGCTTTTGTGGGCCACACCACATAAAAAAGTTGAGAGGGGTTACCCTCTATTAAAACATTCATAATCATTTGTTGGGCCCACCGAGATGTGGTTCACAAATCCAGCCCATCCATTATGTGTGTCCCACTTGGATGAGGGGTTAGACCAAGTTTCAGATGCATCCAAATTTCAGGTGGGCCCCACCAAGTGCTTTTATATGCTTTAGGCATGTCTTTACATGATTTTAAATGGTATGGTCCACTTGAGTTCCGTATACGGCTGATTTTTGGGATATCCCATAATTTAAAGGGGACCCATCAAATGCACGGTGTTGATGTTCGACACACATCACGGTGGGGCCCACACAACTCGACCTCATGGGAAGCTCCCATGAGCTTGACGATATAAAACCTTTTGTATATATATATGGGAAATAGTACTATAAGGTCGGGCGCATAGAACCATAATATACGATTGAGTCGTGTCTTAGTGTGAGCCGTTGGATGATAAATTTTTAAAATATACAGTGGAGATGCCATCTCAGAAAAAAAAGGGCAAAACCGGATAAACCAGAGTTATACAATCTTGGGGTGTGCTGCCGTCACCAATTGTGTGGGGTCCTCCATGATATATGTGTTATATCCATACCATCTATGCATTTTGAGATATCATTTTAAGGCTTTACTGTAAACCTTAGGCAGATCCAAACCTGAAGTGGACCACGGGTGGGGACAATGATGCCCACTGTTAAAACCTTTCTACGGCCCATCGTAATGTTTATTTTACATCCAACCTGTCCATAACGTCACATAGAATTGGATGAAGGGACCAAACAAATATCATCTTGATCCAAAACTTTTGTGGCCCTAAGAAGTTTTCAATGGTAGGCGTTCAATCCATACTACTTTCTATGTTATGGTCCACTTGAGCTTTGGACTGCTTAATTTTTGTGTTAATGTCGTAAAATAATTTTTCCAAATGGATGGACGGTATAGATATAATACTTATATCATGGTGGGGCCACAGAACTTAGCGACGTCAATACGGTGGGTGGCCTGTGGCACATCAGCCTTTCTGCTTTCCACGTGGAAGGGGACACGAATTAGATACTGACAGGTCGAGTAGGAGTCGGCTATTGAAGTGACGTCACCAAGTTAAGTGGGTTCCACTATGATGTATGCGTTATATCCATACCGTCCATCCATTTTTAGATATCATTTTAGGGCATGCGCCAAAGAATGAGGCAATTAAAAAGCTATAGTGGACCCCACCACAGAAAACAATGGGGAGAGTGATTCCCACTGTTGAAACTATCCTAAGGCCCACCATAATGTTTATTTGAAATCCAACCTGTTCAAAAGTTGAAAAAATATCAGTAGCTAATCCATACCCTACAAAAGGGAGCAGATTAGGTGCGGCCTCCGCCTAACCTAGGACAGTGCGTCCCTCATCATGGGCCCAACTTGATCTACATATTATGTACCCACATGGTCCATCTGTTTTGGAAGGCAATTTTAGGTCCTGATTCAAAAAATAAAGAAGATCCAATTCTAAGGTGAACCATACTATCGGAAACAGTGGTGATTGAATAATCACCTTGCAGATAGCCTATCCTCTGGATGGTGTGTGAAGGAATTTTTATTTACACAAATAGGTGGGCCCATTATAATGTTTATGAGAAATCCACCATGTTCATTCATTTTTTTCTGGTCATGTTAGGACATGAGAAAAATAATGAGATATATCTATAATTCAACCGGGCCACACAACAAGAAAATGTGAGTAGTTAAATGCTTATTGTTGAAACCTTCCTAAGGTTTACATAAGAAAATGTGAGTAGCTAAATGCTTACTGTTTAAACCTTCCTAAGGTTTACCATTATTCTTATATGCCATCTATACTGTTAACAGGGTCATTCTTACTAGGATGAATTGAAAATACAAAAATATTAGTTCAATCCAAAACTTCTGTAACCCACCAATGTTTACTAGCAGACATCCATTCCTTACTATTTCCTGTCGTGAAGCCTACGTGATTTTCGAATCTGCCCCACTTTTTGTCTCATGCCCTAACGTGAAATAAAAAAACAGATGGACAGTGTGGATTTCTCACAACATGATGTTGGACCCTAACTAACTTCCTATCACATTAAGCTTCCTCAAGAAGTTGCATCTTTCTGCAAATTTTGAATGTTTATCGTCCAATGGATCACACTAAGACACGACTCTACCATATGTTATGGTTTTATGCGCTAGACCTTATAGTACCATTTTCATATATATATATATATATATATATATATATATATATATATATATATATATATATGAGTTTTCACATACATTGATAGCAAGCCATCAACATTAGGGCCGTCAAAGGGACGGACTGACCTTTGTCAGTGCCCAGCCCACGCCCACAGAGTAAATCCTACGCCCAACCCATCATCCAACCAATTCAAAAAGCCCAAGCCTGAGGGCTTATATTTTAAGCCCGGTTCCAGCCCTTGGGCCAAGTATTCCATGTAATCGGGCCAGGCCCAAGCCCAATGGGCCAGCCCACCCATTGACAGCCCAAAGTCACTACAGTAAAGTCGTAATTTGAGTTTGGAGAGCGGATTAGGAGGAGCCCTTGCTGTGGGACCCATATTGATGTATATATTCTATATCCATTCCGTTCATCTGTTTTACCAGAACATTTTAGAGAATGAACCCAAAAATGAAAGAGATCCAAATCTCAGGTGGATCATATCATAGGAAACAGTGATGATTGACCATTAATGCTTCTTGTGGGCCACAAAAGTTTTGGATCAAGCTGATATTAGTTATTTTTCCTTCATTCATATTTTTGTGACATTAACAACAGGTTGGATGGAAAATAAAAGTTAATGGAAACATTAATGTAGGCCCTAGGAAGTTTTTAATGATGTGGTGTTCAATCGACACTTTTTCATATGGTATGGTCCACCTGAGAATTGGATCTGCTTCATTTTCGTGTTCTTACCCTAAAATAATCTGAAAAAAAAAAAACAGATGGATGGAGTGGATATAGAATTCATACATCAAGGTGGGCCACGGTAAGGGCCGCACAAACATGGGTGAGTCCAGTGCCACATCTAATCCGCTCCCAAGAGATCCGAGCCATTCATCAAGTAGCATACACTATATGCATGCATTTTACCAATTACAATACTTATCATATGGCTATAAGATTGTTGGACATTTATTGGACGGTTAAAAATGAAAATGAACCTATTTCAAACAAATAAGTGCCCATAAATCGGAATTTCGAATTGGGCAACCAATCTGATTTTGGAACTTTGAATTATCGACCACGGGTTTCATAATCTTGTATACCTTAAAACATTGGTTTTATTTTTTCATGTTAGTCCCAACTATGGTGTGAGTGGACAACCAAACTGTTATATAGGTTGTCCATTTGGAGGGCCTCAGGGAGATACCTTAAAATTTCCCATTGATCATAGCCGTCAGTTTGTTGGCTTGCAAATGGATAACCATTTCAATTAGTGGGCCATGAGGTATAGTATCTCGAATCTGGTCTTTGTAGAAGCTGGGGCTATCCACACCCATAAGCTCTACCAACCAGATAATCTAAGCCCTACAATTGGTATCCTGTAAAATGGATGATTGATATGTGAAGGTGCATGCTCCAGTGGTACCGGTACTACCCAAATGGGTAGATCCTCGGGAGTACGAACTTAAGTTGGGCCACAGCAAAGGAATGATCTGGCAGGGAACGTCCACCCTTGAATTTCACATTGGCCCACCTGAGCATCAAAACAGACTGCATATTGATCTGACTCCTTCATTTGGACCAGATGAAAGATCTCAACGGACTTGATTATATATACACAACACGGTACGTTCCTCACTATATTTTTTCTTGTTCTGCGGTCCATCGGGCTGAATTTTGGGCCATGGGAGTTTTCTGAGATGACACATCTCATATACGAGCTGGATGCCATGAACACCCATTGTTAATCGCCCTGTAAAAAAGAAACGGCCCAGATTCAAATGGAAGAAAGGCCCATCTTAAAGACTTTTGGGGCATGATTTGTCTATGGTGGGGCCAGCCAGGCATGGTCTAGCTCACTCAAGCATGGCCCACCTGTACTAACTCAAGGCCCCCGGTAAGCTACCTCAAGCAAAGAATCGTGTGATCTTTTGTTTGTTTGTGTAGGGATATATGCAACGATCAGCAACATATCTGATGTCCGGGACTTTTATTTTTAGATAATTTTCATATAGGAAATATACAATATTCAACGGGATCTAGTGCACTTTTAGTTCAGCTAATCACCTTATGAGAAGATGTTAAAGTTTCTTAATATATATTCATACATTATCTTCTAACTGCCAAGCTTTTAGAGTAAGTAATTATTTAATATGGTATTAGATCAGAAAGTATTGTATTCCAATATAATGTAGTGATACTGTTAGAGATAGGGCCTAAGTCTTTTTTAACATTTGTTTAAGGATGTTTGATTAACCATGATGGTGAAATGGTACTTGGTGTGATTTAATTGGTGGTGCCATATTGCTAATCAATGTGAGCCTAAAGTATAAAGGAAAATGCGCTAAATAAAAATAAGAGATAAGAGTCACATAGATTCATGTGGTTCAACAATATGCCTATTTCACGAGCAACAATATAAAATTTTCTTTTTCACTTATATAGATATTTATAAAAGAGAGCATAGAACCAGGCCTAATCCAACTAGGCATCGTCATACACAACTACATGTGTGGACATACAAATGAGAGAAAGTAATGTTAGAGATAGAAAAAAAAGGGAAAGATGTCTCCTGTGGAGAGACGTATCTCTCACCACTCAATAGGTCTTTTTTAAGGTTTGCCGGCTGAGTACATAGTTTATCTCTTACAGCATACAACCCCACCAATCAAATCTCGCCACATCATTCACTACCTGGGTTACATTAGCAATATTTCTATTCTTCTAAGCAACATTTCTTCTTGCAACCCAATCCATGAAAATCATGGAAAAACAAAAAGGTCAGGATGAAAGATTTTAGCCAATGATCAATCCAAAGACCACTTTCTATGAAAGATCATATCCATTGAATGGTGGCTTCCATAAGAAAAATAGTGAACTAAATGACAAAACTCAACTAAAAAAGCTCTTTGAAGAGACTTCTAGCCCTCTTATTTTAATCAAGCATGACATGGAAGTATGATTTCTCTTTAAGAATGAAATTATTGAAATGCTTAAAATTTCTAAGCATGCTTCATCCAACTTGGTTATAAAGTCCTTCATATAACTTTAAAACTTGAGTGTCCATTGACAACAATCTAAGCAAAAACAAAAGAAGGGGGTTCTCCTCCTTCCTCTTCTTTGTCTTCTTATCTTTTTCTACTTCAAAATCACGGGGAGTGCCTTTTAGGGACGGAAATTACAAAAAAAGAAAAAAAGAAAAGAAAAAAAAAAGAAAAAAACAAAAGAAAAGAAAAGGTCCAACTTAAGGGTTTTTTTTTTCAAGTAAGTGGAAGTTAAGACTTGTGGGGTCATATGGTATGTGAATGACATCCAAGCAATCTAACATATGAAATCCACCATGGTGATCATACGAAGAAAAAAAATCAGGCCAATCAAATCATCAAATGAGCTACATTGAAAATTGAATATTTTGAGAGGTGTATATTATTTTTTATGGTTCAGCTCACCTTATAATTAGATCCTCGGTATTTTTAGTTCGCCTAATAATCATGTTGGCTTGCACCTGTTGGAGAGGTTGGATGTCAAACACATGCCATGTGGACCTAACAATTCTAGATTATTTACTTTGTCAAAAAGAAAAAAGATAAAAGAGAGTAGTAATGCAATTTCTCTTCTAAAGAAGCATTGCCCATATGGTTCATGGATGCACTATTTGGTAGCATCTGAATCTGAGAGACATTTTATAATAAAAATTCCTTACCATCATCACCACCACCACCACTGCTACCATCATCATCATCATAATCTATGCTACTATTAGAAGGGGAGTTTCAAAGCAATTTTCTTTTCACTTTTATCCCCATAAGTCTATAGCATGTATATTAATATTTGTAGGATATTTAGTAAAATTTCAATTTTAATAATAAAACCTAAAAACCTTTTTCAAAAAAAATTTGTGAACATGAGTTGGTTGTTCTAATGCATGGTGCACGTGCTAGAGATCCAAGCCATTAATTGAGTGGTGTGCATTGTGTGCATGCAATTTACCCATATAATGCTTAATTGGTTGTTTACATCATTTTGGACACACCTACGTGGATCAATAAGACGTCGTCACTACGGGCTTAATAATAACAAAATTGTACTCGCGTTAGAAAATATATTTTGCTACTTTTCCTTCGGCAATACTCCTCTCACCATAAATGAAGTGACACAAAACCATACGCATGCCTTTAGGAAAAATGAAGTGTGGAATGGCACAACTCTAATTCGTGTGACACGTGACTAAAGAAGTATATCCAACACGTATATAAAAGACCCATCGAGGCAAGGATCATATCACAAATTCAGATATGCTTGGTAAGACCGTCTCTCATAATCCTTCCAAAACTAGAGATCTTTCCAGAGATGTTCGAAACTCTCACAAAAATTACGAAAATCTCAAAGATGCGAAGATTGGACTACTATTTGAGCAGATAAGAACTAATGGATTGGACCCGATTTTGGATATGGTGGGACTAACCACCAGTTTTACGAATATTCAAAGTCATGATAGGAAATCTCTAAAGATGGCTATGATCGAGCCACGATTAGATGTAATAGATCTTTGAAAATGATTTTTGATTTACAAGAATCGTTGCAACCACGTTAGCAAGAGATCTGAAAATGGTTTCAGATCTACGGAGATCTCTTATGAGAAGACCATATAAAAATTCGTGGATATGAGGGATTCTAAACCAATAAGGAAACACAACAAGAGTTTTTCCATATCCAGAAGCTATAAAAGGAGAACGCAATGAAATGCTCGAGGCCTACTCCAAACACAATCTATATACATCTTTACCTTTACCTATTTTTTTATCTTAGCATGGCTTAGCCTAGCTCTAGCTTAGATCCTTATTGTCTAGCACCATCTCTACAGTATCGTACGAGTAGAATAAATGTCCACAGCCTTCCGCTGTTGGATTTCGATCAACTGAGTTCTTACTTAGAAGATCAAATGCCTTGGTCACATCCAACTGACTATTTGCCTAGATTGTTTATTTAAACGAGCGGGTTAGGTATTTATTTTCAATTTTATTTTATTCTCAAGTTTATTTAACACCGTTGATTGTAATGAGCATCATTCATAAATCAATAAAATCAACATTATTTTAGTCTATTTCTATTTTATTTGTCCACTTTTTTTTTTTTTTTTTTTTTTGAGAAATATATTAACTGCAATTACTAGTGAAAGAACAAGTCCTTAAGACACAAGGGAAAAAGAATTTATTAGGAAGCTACTCTTCTACAAATCGCCTGATTAGTGTTACAACTAGTGGTTGACGAGGGCAATTGGATTCTAAAATCTAGTTTTAAACGGTACATCTCAGCACGGGGCACTAGCATTCAATTAAACATCGACTCAAGTATGACTTTGGCACAGCCACACTTCCTAATTACAAACGTAAACTGAATATATATTTTCTCATTCACACGTGTGGCCTCATATTTGATTGAATTGTACAAACATTAGTTATAAGATGGATGGACATTTATTGGACAGTTAAAAATAAAAATTTAGCAATGAACCTGTTTGAACAAACAAGTGCCCATGAATTAGAAGTTTGGATTAGCCAACCAATCTGATTTATCGGGTTTCATAATCTTGTATACCTTAATATATATGAGATTAGATAGACCAAACATCAGTTTTAAGTTTTTTTTCCCATGTTAGTCCCAATTATGGTGTGAGTGGACCACCAAACTGTAACATAAATTGTATATTTGGAGGTCCTTGGGGAGATGTCTTAATTAAAATTTTCCACTGATCATAGCCATCTGTTTGTTGGCTTGCAAATGGACAATCATCTCAATTGGTGGGCCATGAACAACAGCTCAGAGAGCTAGTTCTACCTATGCTCCCACCCAGCAAAGGTTCCACCACATGAACGTTTGGTTTGCCAAGACGTGGTTGCATTTTCTTCAGTTTTTTGTATGGTATATCTCGAGTCTAGCTTCTGCAGAATCTGGACCCATGCACGCCCATAAGCTGTACAACCGGACAATCTAAGCCCTTCAATTGGTATCCTATAAAACGGATGATTGATATAAAAAAGGACAGGCTCCGGTGAATACAAACTTAAGTTGGGTCACAACAGAAGGAACGATCTGGGACGGAACATCCACCCTTGAATTTCACATAGGCCCACTTGAACATCAAAACTGACCCTTCATTTGGATCTCAACGGACTGGATTATATATACACAATATGGTGGGATTTGGGGGACCGCAGAAGCACGCAGAGATGAATCAAGTAAAATATTCCACTCGTGCAATCAAGTCTAATTACAACCACTCCAAATTTAACGTGGAAAAGCCCTTACGGGAAAAACCATGGCATAAAGCGATATTATAATATACTATGAAAGCAGAAAATTACAAGAGAGAGATTACTCAATTCAAACAAGCCTCAAATTTCTCCAAGCTATATCCTTGAAGCCCTTAGAAATGAATTTACAAAACCTAGGACACCTTTATTTCTACCAAAATTCTAATTACACTCATATATATAGCCTCTATGAAAATCACATTTGAAATCGAAAACAAATCCCGACAATTCTGCACGTGTGCTCGATTACACCTTCGATGGCAGTTTGATGGCCCTCGATGTCATTGAGTTGAACATCAAAAAGTTCCGGTGACTAAACATGGATTTTTCATATTTTTATGATGGCATCGAACGGCCTTCAATGGCATCAAACTGTCATCAATAGACCTGTTGATTTTCAGATTTTAAGACATCAATAGGTCCCTCTCAACATATGTTTTCTGTGTGGTGATCCATCCAAGTTTTGGCTCGGGCTGATTTATGGGCTCTTGGAGTTTTGAGGTGACACATCTTATGTACGGATTAGATTCTATGAATAGAACACTAGGCCCAACATATTCCCAATATTATTGTAAGCTTAAGGTGGCAATGGGCCCCACTGGAATGTGCCCTTATAAAAAAAAATAAAGCATCGGCCTAGATTCAAATGGAAGTAGGGAAAAATATTGAATGGTTGGGATCATCCATCTTAAAGACTTTTGGGGCATGGGAGCCAACCAGGCATGGTCTAGATTATTCAACCATGGGGCCCACTTGTATTAACTCAAGGCCCCGGTAAGCTATATCGAGTCAAGAATCGTGTGATCTTTCATTTACTTTTACAAGGATCGATATATACAACAAAAAATGATGTTAAGAATATAAAAATAATAATATTATTATAAAATTTCTTACAAGGAAATATAAATGCTCAACCGGATCTAGCGTGCTTTTAGTTCAGCTAGTCACCACACAATTGGCCCCACCTTTCAACGATCATGATCATTAGTCTAATTTAGACAATCAACTAATCATCCATTTGTAGGGCATCGATTGAATGGTGATGATTTAAATGGTATCCAAATGATTAGGAAGAAGTTATAGCAATAGTTAGGAATGAGTGACCTGGGACTCATCTGTCATTTTTATTTTTTATTTTTTATTATTCTTGTGAATTAAATTGCTTGGAAATTTTTTAAAGATGATCTGTTAAATATTAAGCACTTCTATCGAGCTAGAAATGATCATCTCTAATTATTTTTAAGCAACTATTGTTGGGCAATTTAAAAGGCAACATAAACAAAGATTGAAAATATGAATGTGGTCGAGATGAGAATGTTGATATAAATATGTTAGAAAATAAAAGGGAAGATTAAAAAAACAAAGACCATTGAAAGGATAAAAAGACGGGAAAGAATATTGAGACGATTTACATGTGCAATGAAGATAGAAATAGGTAAAAGAGAGGGAATATTGATTGGAGTTGAAGTACTTAAGAACAGGAGTAACACATAAGTCAATCACAGCCTGCCCACCCACCTCATCAATTAAATCTTAATACATTATTTCACAATCTAATTCATATATTAAGTTATATGTGATGCATTTGGCAATATTTCTAATCTTCATCTAAGCAATATTTCTTTCTGTATCCCAATAAAAAAAATAATGAAAAAACAAAAAGGTTTTGATCCAAGAATGCTAGTCAATGATCAATTGAGAGGCCACTTTCTATGGAAGATCATATGCATTGGACCATAACTTCCATAAGAAAAAGAGCGTACTAAATGACAAAAATTAAAAATCTTTGTAGGTGACTTCCTGATAGAAAATGACTTCTAATCCTCTTATTTAATTAAAGTATCACATGGAAGTACAATTTCTTCTGTTCTTGTTGGAGCACCAAGGGCATGTTTTTTTTAAAAAAAGAAATTATACTTTAAATACATTGTAAATGAGTAATGATTAACTCTCCCCAACATTTGAAAGAGTGAAAATTAGCCTTTGTAATTATCCTTTGAAAACCCTGATTGCAAGCATGTAATTGGACAAAGATTGTTGTGTCTGTTTAAATCTGTGGAACCCACCATGATGTATGTGATCTGATCCATGTCGTCCATCTGTTTTAGCAACTCATTTAGGTCATGACCCAAAAATGAGGCAAATTGTAAGTTTAAGTGGACCCTACCACAAGAAAATGAGGGATAATGATGTCCATTATTGAAAGCTGAAATAAGCCTACGGCCCACATGGATGTGTATCTGTCATCCAAACTGCTCATAAGATCACACAGACATAGATGAAGGGAAAACAAAAATATTAGCTTGATCTAAAACTTTTGAGGGCCCCAGGAAGTTTTCAACTGTAGGCATTCAATTCCCCCAGTTTCTTGTGGTTTAGCCCACTTGCACTTTGGATCTCTCTCTTTTTTTGGCTCATGCTAAAGAATGAGCAAGTAAAATGGATGGATGGCGTGAATCAAGCACATACATAATGGTGGGCCCTATAGATTTTACAGGAACCACATTTCCATTCCTCGATTTTAGTGTACATGCGTAGCTATCACGTCATGTGGATGCATTTGAGTTGCAATTGCAAGTGTAAATAATAATTACTTATTTACCTGTAGTTATAGGTAATTACAGAAAAACAAACTCTAATGACTTATTTGTTTCGGTACAAATATTGGTAAATATGTGCTAAAAGCTTTATAATTGCTTATGCTGGCTGTTTGGAAAGAGTGTAATTGCTCATGAGGCAAGACTTAGCCTTGTTTCATTGCCAAAACTCAATGGGCCCACTATGATGTATGCATTATATTCACACTATCCAATTAATTTTTTAGACCATTTTAAGACATGAGCCCAAAAATGGGGCAGATCTGAAGCTCGAGTGGGCCACACTACAAAAAAAGTAGGTTCAACTATTATTCCCACTACTTCTTGTGGTGTGGTTCACTTGAGCTTTGGATTTGCCTCATTTTTTGCTTCATGCCTTAAAATGGTACAGTATCTACCTCGTTTTCTATGTTAGAACCTACTAAAAGGTGTAGACATCATACTCTCTGACTCTTATATAATTAATAAATACTAAATTCAATTAAATTACAAGTAAATACAATATAACAAACTGTCTTTAAAGGATTCTTATTGGGTGAAGTTCAAAAGAAGTTTTTATTTTTAATTTTATTTGACCTAGCAATTTTCTTCTTTCCTTGCTTTTCCTTGATATTAATAAGTTAACAAAATAATAAAATTCTCATTAAGAATGAAAATTTTGTTATACTTAAAACTTTCTAAGCATCAATATGACCCTTCATCGAACTTCATTATTGTCTACACCCATTTTTTACACATTTATATCGACCAATGAGATGTCACCACATATCGACATTACACGCTAAGTGATGGATGAAATCGTACTCATGTATCGAGAATATTGTGTACATCTAGCCCAGCATGCCTAGATCAAACGGTCCAAAAGATGCACAACTAAGCCATATGTGGTGTAAATAAACTTCAAGAAGAGTTAAAGCCATGTACTAAGAGAGCATTAAATACTAGAGTTTTATCAAAATTACTATTTGCATGCAAAATACAAGAGTCTTATTAAAGTAAATCTCTCTCTCAATATTAAATGTTAGAATCTCATCAAATGAAATCTCTATCTAGCGTTAAATGCTAGAGACTTGCAAAAAATAACTCTCTACAAATGCCAAAAGCAAGTGACGTAAGGATCATAATAACTATCTTAATGTGGGAATCCAGAGATGGGAGGACTTCAGCCGATGCACAATCTGAAGAAGCGAGAGTATATCTCTTATACACATGACCACACGCGATAGGCGACGCTAACATGTAAGAATCAAGGAGATTTCTACAACCGATTGCCTAAATCCTTTACAATGCTAAAGACTATACATGACCATATTGCCTTCCAGAAGCTTATATAAGTAACAATCGATGAAGAGCTCTAGACCTCACTCCATTACAATCAAACCTAGTTTTATCTATCATTCCACGATGGATATTTATCTTTTCATTTTATTTTAGTTTAGCCCAATCACTGATCATAGTATGGGCCTCTAATTTTTAACTCTTAGTTTATATATCCACCCTTCATACACGGCATCCCGTTGGATTAATGTAAGGAAGATCAATCAATTTTGAATGAAAGGTTATGAGGCTTTCTTGCTACATAATAGGTGATTTTTCTGCCTATCTTGCCACGAAGTCTCGTACACACCAAACGACAAACGGATATCGATTCACGACTATCTCACCATGTGCTTTTGGTTCCCACTAAGACCACGAACATGTTATTTATCTATCCACTATGGATATTTATCTTTTTATTTTAGTTTAGTTTAACTCCTATTGTTGCTCATAACATGAGGCCCATAGTTTTAATCTTTAATTTATATCTTCACCCTTCATTCACAGCATTTCGCAATATCGCAAGGAATATTACTTAGTTTTGAATGGAAGGTTGCAGAGTTTTCTTGCTACATATTAAGTGATTTCGCTGGCCATCTCTCCACGAAGTCTGATTCACACCAGACAACAAACAGATAATCAGTTCACGACTGTCTCACCACGTGCTTTTGGTTCCTACCAAGACCATGAACAGGATATCACCTCATTGGTCATCTCGCCACAGAGCTAGGTTCTAACCAATTAATGAACAATTTGTCAAATATTCACCCTCCATCAGACGTTTTTCCACGAAGCCCAATTTTCAATTAAGCAACAAATAGATAATCATCCTGCACATCACGAACAACTCGCTATGAAGCTCATTCCACGATTGGGTAACAAATGGATCGTCATCCCTTGAGCCTATCGTGAATACCATTATTGTAAAAATCATTAATAAAATAATACTTTCAGATTTTATCATCTTTCTCTATTGTTATTGTTGAATTATGGTTGCTATCACGCTGAAAGAAAAAAAAATCTCAAGTCCTTAGACACAAGGCAAAAAGAATCCACTCATAAGGGCTAACGCTTACCCATTTACACAGCTCTTGATTGTTAATCGCAATCAGTATTTGAGAGGATAGTTCGATTCTGCATCTAGTCTCTAATTAGTTTGAGTCAATGCGAGAGATACTAGTAATGACAGCTTTTTGTATATTTCAAATTCTGTATATATTCTGTGTATCTTTACAAAGAAAAACAACCTATTTAACAACGTTACAAGGGACCATATATGGTTATACAGAGATTGCGCCTAAATGGAATCTGACCCTATAATTAAGGGATTTTTGTCCCTGTATATCTTCAATCAAACAGCTCACGCCTAATCAGAACAGCTCCTGCCAGAACAGCTCACGCCAGAACAGCTCACGCCAACACTCCCCCTCAAGTTGGTGCGTATAGGTTTCTGAGGCCCAACTTGTCAAGTGAGCTATGGAAGTCCTTGCTGCACATTGCTTTTGTTAGTATATCTGCCAGTTGGTCTTCGGACTTAACAAAAGGAAACCGGATTATTTTTGCTTCAAGGTTTTGTTTGATAAAATGTCGATCCACCTCCACATGCTTGGTTCGATCATGCTGGACAGGATTATGAGAGATCTCTATAGCTGCTTTGTTATCACAAAAGAGATTCATCTCACAATCCAGAGCAAAACCAATCTTTGTCAAAAGCCTTCGAAGCCAAAAAAGCTCACAAAGACCCTTAGTCATTCCACGAAACTCAGCTTCAGCACTTGATAATGCCACTACCTTCTGTTTTTTACTCCTCCAAGTCACGAGGTTTCCTCCAACAAAGGTGAAGTAACCTGAGGTGGACTTTCTATCTGTGACATTCCCTGCCCAATCAGCATCAGTATAGCCTTCGACTCTTAAGTGATTATTCTTAAAAAACATAAGTCTCTTTCCAGGAGAGAACTTTAAGTATCGGAGGATTTAAACCACTGCCTCCATATGATCTTCACTTGGGCAATGCATGAACTGACTAACAACACTTACTGCATAAGCAATATCGGGTCGTGTATGAGAGAGATAAATCAGCTTACCAACCAATCCTTGATATCTTCCTTTGTCAGTTGGTATTTGATTTGGGTACTCTCCGAGTTTGTGATTCTAGATCATTGGTGTATCCGCAGGCTTACACTCCAATAATCCAACTTCAGACAATAGGTCAAGGACATATTTCCGTTGGGACAAGAATATCCCTTGATTGGATCTAGCGACTTCAATTCCTAGAAAGTATTTGAGTCCTCCCAAACTTTTCATCTCAAATTCTGTTGCCAACTGCTTTTGTAGTTTTGATATTTCTTCTGAATCATCTCCCGTAATAATCATATCATCCACATAGACTATTAACGCTGTGATCTTTCCCTGTCGATGCTTTAGAAAGAGCGTATGGTCTGAATTGCTCTGATGAAAACTATATTTCTTCATTGCCAAGCTCAACCATCCGAATCATGCCCGAGGAGATTGCTTTAGTCCGTATAACGTCCGTTGTAATTTGCATACAACTTTGGTCTCAGAGGTCGCTACATATCCTGGAGGAATATCCATGTATATTTCTTCTTCGAGGTCACCATGGAGAAAAGCATTTTTCACGTCGAATTGGTGTAATGGCCAGTCGAGGTTTGCTGCTAAGGACAGTAGAACTCTGACAGTATTTAACTTGGCAATTGGTGAGAACGTCTCTTGATAGTCCACACCGTACGTCTGTGTATAGCCTTTCGCCACTAGTCTCGCCTTGTATCGCTCCATGGATCCATCAGCTTTGTATTTGATGAAGAACACCCACTTGCATCCCACTATTTTTTGTCCTTCGGTTAGAGGCACGAGAATCCATGTCTCATTCTTCAGTAATGCTTCCATCTCTTCTTTCATGGCTTGAATCCACCTAGGATCTTGCAGAGCTTCATCAACACTAGTAGGAATATGGCATGAGGAAAGTTCATTTGCGAAGATCTTGAGAGGTTCAGATAGTTTCTCTGTAGATACATAGTTGGCAATTGGATACCTCGACCTCCGTTCCTTGACTTCTGGAGAGTATCTATTAGGTGGATTTCCACGATTGTGCCTGAAAGGGAGCTCATAGCCAACTGGAGTATCCACATTGTTAGAAATCTAAGATATGGGTAGAGTGCTTATCAGCGATATTCTCAGGAGATGGGTCGTTGGATACAGGAGAGTGGGGGGTTGTCATTTCGTCTTCAGTTTCCGAAGATGTCGTTGGCTTAGTACTTGCAGGAGACGATGTCGTTGGTTCAATTGCAGTGTTTGGTTCCTCAAGGGCTAGTTAAGAAGGAACTGAAGATCCTCCAGTAGTGTGATTGAGTAGCCAATTCATCTTTTCACCATTGGTCTCCCCCTGAAGGGAAGAATTGGAGGCGGCGGGAGAAAAAAACATGTCAGATTCCAGAAACGTGACATCCATCGTCACATAGGTACGCCGGGTGGAAGGAGCATAGCAGCGATACCCTTTTTGATTTACAGCATATCCCAAGAACAGATAACGAATGGCACAGGGATCGAGTTTCGTTCGTTGGTTCTTGGGAAGATGAACAAAGGCAACGCAGCCAAAGACTTTTGGTGGAAGCATCAACATCGTAGGTAAGTGAACGACTGTCGACAAGACCTGTAGAGGGGTCTTGAAAGCGAGAATTTTGGTAGGCATTCGGTTGATGAGATGAACTGCTGTGGTAACCGCATCCGGCCAATGAGTGCTGGGCACATGAGCTCCCAGTAGAAGGGCACGAGCAGTTTTGAGAATATGGCGATTTTTCCGCTCAGCGACACCATTCTGCTGAGGGGTTTGAGGGCAAGATGTCTCGTGAAGCAGACCATGGTGTCGAAAATAATCTGAAAATCGACTGTGCATGTATTCGCCACCATTATCCGACCGCAGAATCCGAATTTTACCAGTGGAATGGAAAGCTTGAAAAATGCTGAAGACCTCATCTTTATTTTTTAGTAAGTAAAGCCAAGTCATTCTAGTGCAGTCATCAACAAATATCACATACCACCGTACACCAGACATACAGGGTTTTGGGGAAGAACCCCACATATCAGAGTGAATTAGAGCGAAAGGAATATCACTTTTATTCATACTCAATGGATATGTAACTCGATGACTTTTAGCTAAAATGCAAGTATCACATGTAAAGTCTGAAATTGACAATCCTGAAAATAAATTAGGTAACAAATGCTTCAAATATCCAAATGACGAATGACCCAACCGACGGTGCCAAAGCAAAATCTGTTGTATTTTCTGGTCCCTCTGATGGTGTACATGAAATGCTCGGCCTATACCGAAGTCATCCATGTAATATAGCTCCCCCTCTTAGTACCACGCCCAATGATCTCCTTGGTGAGAATATCCTGAAGAAGACAAAAGGTAGGGTAAATTAGCACCAAACAATTCAGGTCTTTGGTAACTTGACTTACAGATAGTAATTTGTGAGAAAGGGAGGGCACAAGTAAAGTGTTAGACAAGGATAGAGCTGGTGACAACTTTACAGTGCCAGCCCCTATAACCGAGGAAATAGCCCCATTAGCATTGACAATGCTAGTGCGCCGTGGTGGGGAATGTTGGGAAAAATCCTTGGCGTCAAACGTCATGTGATCTGTAACTCCAGAATCAAGTATCCAAGTGCTCCCATCACCATAGCTACGGGAACCAAAAAGAACACTACCTGTGGTGGAGGCTGAAGAGTTAACAGGAATAAAAGAGAGCTCTGGTTCTGTCGTAACTACCGCAGCCTTCCCTTGACCTCCATCGTTTCCATCACGACGCTTTCGGGCTTGGAGTTCATGCCACCAGTCAGGGTACCCGTGAAGTTTGAAACAAGTTTCACGGGTATGCTTGCCATTTCCACAATGAGAGCATTTAGCTCCGTCCCCCATGACCTTTGGCTTAGAGTTTGTCACTTGCTTTAAGGAAAGAAAATCAGTGGTAAGCATCCCTACTGGCATGTTATTTTTTTTAGCCTTTGATGCCAAAAAAACACCCGAGAACCCATTGGAATCTCCCGCCGTCATCACAGCTTGACGAACCTCTTCTCTACGGACGTGAGCATAGGCCTATTCTACCGTGGGGAACGGTTGCATTTGCAGAACATCACTGCGGATGTTATCAAGGTGGTCATCGAGCCCATCCAGAAACACATAAACACGATCTTCCTGAAGCAACATGTTGTAGTGCTTGATATCCAAGGGACACTCTATCGGATTGGGGCGGCGGAAGTCTATCTCACGCCAGAGGCCTTGAAGTTCATTATAAAATTTTTCCAGGGAGCCGCCGCCTTGCTTGAGCCTTGTTACACGTCGCCGGAGGTCATAGAGTTGAGAGGCATCACTGCCATCGAAATACATGGTGACAATGGCATCCCAGACTAACTTGGTAGTAGGGAAACGAATGAAGTTATCTATGAGGGAGGAATCCATGGAATTAATGAGCCATCCTTTTACAACAGCGTTGTTTGTGCACCATTGTCGAAATGTCTGGTCGGTCGGAGAAGGTTGAGGGAGGTCGCCATTGATATATCCCAGTTCGTCTTTGCTGGAGATGTACATCTCAACGACCTGGGACCAGAGGGCATAGTTGGTGCCGTCCAACTTGATGCCGATCGATGCAGCAGCGGCGTCTGTGGTTGTGGTCGAAACGGAGGCTTTGGTCAGAACCTCCGTCATCTTTGTAGTCAACTCAGCTAGTATGGCAGGGGTCGGTGAGTCTGCGTTGGCCATTGAAGCAGAAGCGATCGGTGGGTCAGATTAGAATGAAAGGCTCTGATACCATGACAGCTTTTTGTATATTTCAAATTCTGTATATATTCTGTGTATCTTTACAAAGAAAAACAGCCTATTTAACAACGTTACAAGGGACCATATATGGTTATACAGAGATTGCGCCTAAATGGAATCTGACCCTATAATTAAGGGATTTTTGTCCCTGTATATCTTCAATCAAACAGCTCACGCCTAATCAGAACAGCTCTTGCCAGAACAGCTCACGCCAGAACAGCTCACGGCAACAAGTAATTCAATCAAAGATTGAGTTGAGTAGACTATAGCACGCCTACACATTATACACTCACATGAAATCTGAATACATGCCCTTGATTATACATGTAACCTTGTGTTTGATTGAATCGATACAACAATTATAAATTCCTTCATAAAACTTTAAAACTTGAGCATCGATTCAACCCTATCTAAGAAAAAAAACAAAGGAGCGTTCTCCTTGTTCCTTTTCGCTGTCTTCTTATCTCCATATACTTAGAAAAGGAAACCTTCAAATCTCATTTCAAAATGCCAAAAGTATTTTACAATATCTCAAGCATAATATAAAACAGCCTAAACTACCTTCTAATTAATTTTGATAACTCCCAGACTAAAAACTAACCAACACAAAAGGAAATAACATAAATATCCCTCAAAATTACTGCCATTGCAAAAATAGATCAAAAGTATCATTATAATTATTGATAGTGAGGAAGAGTATTAGAACAATACTCATACTCTTATTTTCTACATATTTTCGAGATCGACAGCCTACACTAGTGTAGGTTTAGTTCAGTCGTTTTCAATCTTTTTTAGCTAAACAGATCATTTGTCATACATATTCAACATTGTATTTGATTTTAACATAATTAATGCGAATCAATTGTATTCCTCCTGCAAAAGTGTTTACAAATACCATGTGTTCATGGCTACTTAGATGTTACTCTTCACTTGTCATATCTAGCCTCATAAATCCTCACCATAGACCATCAAATCTCCGGCACCAACGGCTACTTTATTGAGAAATGAAACCTGCAAGTTCTCCAAGTTCTTGTACTTCTTTGGCCAACATTTCCACCTTATCCACCATTTCCATTAACATAAACACAAAACTCGCCATAGAAAGTTCATCGCGGATGCTACTAGTTTGATTTCCCAATGTCCCAAGTTTCCAAGTAGATATCGTTGAATTTAGCTCCTGTCTCGCCATCTTTAACTCCGCAACAATAGACTCTCGTCGTTGACACTTCCTCATGTTGAAGATGGTATCGCCAAGTTCCTTCAAAGCGGAACATATCAACACGGCCATGGCTTCGCAAGGCTCCTTGATAGTGGACCGTATGCATTGTGGCGACTGCTTGAAACAGTAAAAAAAAAAAAAAAAAAAAAAATCAAAGTTAGCAATTGGGATTTTTCTACCATGTGTAATAGAACAAGGAATGTGAATGATTTGGTTCGTCGATAGCTTGTTTTCAGTGGGGAGTTATGGATTTTGTAGAGTTAGTTCTTTGGGTAATTTTCTTTCTAGAAAAGAAATGAACTTCTTTGAGAGAAAGAGGATGGTTATCTCAACAGATGGCTCAAAATTTTTTGGAAGAAGGTGCTGAAAAACCAGTCAAATAACAGGCCTAACCCTGCATTTGATTGCTTCAAATATCAAAATTTCATGAAATATCATGATATTTGGTGCAACCAAACGCACCCTAAAGCACCTTCCTTTCTATCCTGTAATGGTGATTAGACCACTTTGTTACTCTGATGAAAATATTCTTATAACATTTTTGCTTAAGTCAGGCCAATTTATGATCTTAGTCGTTAGTTTTAATCATAGTTCAAAAACATGAAAACCCAACTCAAAACCTAGTCGAGTCGGGTTGACTCGACTCAAAAACCCCAAGTGAGGTTCTTAAAAACTCATACAAGTTTTTCTGAGTTTTTTCATCAATATATAAATAATATTGAGTTGCGCTGAGTCATGTTGAGTTTTAACAAATTTTATCGAGTTTTTCTGAAGTTTTGTTTAGTTGACTCGGTTTTTCTCCACACTAGACCGAGACATGGTCAGATCAAGTTTTTCTCGAGTCTTGGTGATTTCTGATTGAGACGAGTTGAGTCGAGTCGTCAAGACAGTATTTTTTTTTTTTTTTTTTTTTTTTTTTTGAGGTTTTAAACTATGGTTTTGACAGGGACGTGCTTCATGCCTGTCGATGCGATGGTAAGCATGCTTTCAGTTGAATCATGGAAGCTGCCAGCTCCCGAAGAAACTCGCCGACGTGCAGGTACTTGTTCCAGGGATAGCTGAATCCGAATCTCCCATGCCAGGGCTCCCACCTCGCGAAATTGGCCTGAGACACAAAAAAATACCACAAAAATTCTTTGAGTACTCTTTCAAACACTTGGAGAATTCAGTAACTAATGGAAGAATATCACATACCAATGACTCGTCGGATGATTTTGAGTGTAGCACTGATTTGTATCTATCAAGATCGCCGCTTGATTGAGTTCCTGTTTTCTCGACATCGATCAATTTGAAGTACTCTTTCAAACATTCTACAATAAAATGAAAAAAATTTAAATGATTATCAACCATAAAACTCAGCAAATGTGCTAATTGATTTGGACCATCTAATTAATGGACCACCTCATGGATAGATGTAGTAGAGTTGGTTACAACCATTGGATCTTAGATCATGGTTCATCCAATAGGTGTTCCACTAAATGGACAATTGAGTTTGTGATTATTGAAGAATACAGACCTTCGATCGAGGACGCAACATTGTCGAATTTGGACTTCAAAGATCGATGAAGCTCATCGCCAGCCCAAACAGGGAAGATGAGCAAGCTGGTGAACAGGGAAATGGAAAAACCGATAGTGATTGTCAAGAGACGATCTTTGGCTAGTTTGATGATCTCCTCGCCGCGGAAACCCGAAACTGCTACTAGATTGAAGGTGAGGATGAAGATCACAATTCCATATTCAAATTTCTTCTTAACGCTTGGGACCAACCGAAAATACGTTGCTGCCATGCCTGAAAGATCATTGAAAATGATCGTGTTCAGATGTTTAATTCAAAGATGAAGGAACAATTCCATGCTACATGTATGTGTCATGATACCATCTGATACTACTGTAAATGTGGACAGTCTAATTATCAATCATGACCATCCACATCATGGGCCCACCTTGGAATAGTCCTGACCAGGTTGCTTGTACATTTTTTTCACCCTCCATTTGCATTTCCTGGATCGATGTGGGAGCGATTTTCGGGCCATGGAGGAAAGTGATGCGAAAAATGTGGACAGCCCCGACGGATCAAAGTGGGACCCACATGAATGGTAGAATGGATCAAAGCGGGATTCACATATGGATTGTAGAATGGATCAAAGTAGGACCCACATGGAAGGTAGAATGGAACAAAGTAGGACCCACATGTACTATAGAATCGACCAAAGTGGGACCCACATGCATGGTAGAATGGATTAAAGAGGGACCCACATGGGTGAATCAAAGTAGGACCCACATGTACAGTAGAATGGATCAAAGTAGGACCCACATATAATATAGAATGGATAAAAATGGGACCCGCATGCATGGTGGAATGGATCAAGAAGGGACCCACATGCATGACAGAATGGATTATCGAAGAGGGACCCACATGGATGTCAGAATGGATTAATGAAGTGGGACGACCCACATGCATGGAAGGATGGGATCATCAAAGTGGGACCCACATGCATGTAGAAATTGATTCTGAAACATATATATATATATATATATATATTGCAATGCAACTGAGTTGTATCACATGCTCACCAAAGATGAAGACTGATATGGCAATGGCAATGGCTTTGCCGTTCCCACCAACGCTTCGAGCCAAAAGTGCTGATAGGCACCCTAACCCACCACCTAAGATAGTGCCCATTCCACGATTCAAACCCTTGCTGAGTGTCGCACCTAACATCACATACATCACCAAATCACAAACGTTAATAAAGCATATCCACTCCTTTTTTCTAGATTTGATGATATAACACAATACAACTCTTTTCACAGTACTATTTATTCCAATAGTTAGAAAAGTAAGGGTGCGTATGCGAGGAAAGATATTTGAATATGATTCTGTGCTGTCAGAGCACTATAAGTTATAGAGATCCTACTTGCATAGGATCCCATAAGATGATCTGAGCTGTCCATTAGGTCCACCAAACATTTCAGAGGTTACCATCTAAAAACTCTGATTGGACTATTCTAACCATCCAATCAATAACATATGAATGGACGTCAAAGATCTTTAATATAAAAACAGGCCTAATCAACCATTTGAGACATTTTTAAAAAAAAATTATTTTGGGACCCATCATGGATTGTTTTGTAAGAACCACTCTATCAGAGAATCCTAACCATCCAATTCATTGTTATAAAAAGCAAGGCCAAATTATGGATGGCAAAGATCATCCAATCAATTTGGTAATTTCCATTGAAATTTATGATGAACCTGATGGACAGTCAAGATTGATTGCATGGATTGTCTGAGTGCCCCAGAGCATCAGATCATTCTCTTAAAAGAATTACTCATGTTATCTTCTTTTTCAGCTTTGTTCATGGATAGACAACTAGAAATTTCATCATAATTCTTAGCTGTTTATCGGTGGGAGAAATAGATATTTATTGGGATTGATACATTAGATGTCCCAGATCATGATACGCCAAATAGACACTCGATGATCAGTTGGTTTTGTACCAAAAGCGCGTGAAAAAAAATAGTTATTTGATGTTCCATATGATCCATTTAGATGGTGCATGTCCCCAAAAATCAGATTGATCAGATGGGCCTCAGCTCTGATGAATCAATCAATCAATGGACATTTGTTCGTCGAACTTGAAAAATCAACTAATCTCTTTTTTAATTGTCTATTGCATCTCGACCAATCAACTAATTACAATCAAATGTTCATTGTAATTTTAAGCAATGGCCCATCATAATTCTGAAACTTCAATTTCGAGCCCTGACTCGACTTGACAAGATTTCAAGCTAAGTCACAAGGAAACTTGGTAGTGACTGCTCCGCCTCTTTAATATATATCAAAAGCAAAAAATGAAATTGTCTTGAGTAACCCAGGCACGAAATTAAAATTAAATGACCCAAATGGACTATCTTAGGCTAAAAGTTGGCAAAATTCCCTTACCTGCTGAGAATTCGAAAACAACCACGACTGTCATAATCGCCCACATCGCATTATCGCCGAATTTGTCATACAGAGGCTGCAAAAGATATAGTAATGACACTAGTACCAGAGCGAATCCCACCTTAATGCAGTGGACCACCTTTCTTGGGTCTTCGACACCAATTTTTTGTAAGAGAGAAGAGAGAAAAGAAAGAGGACTCGGTTTTTTCTTCGCGATAGAAGATCCTTCTTCTTCATCGTGAATGGGCACTACTGTCGAGCCTAGCGAATTCACTGGAACCATTTTGTGTGAATCTCGTTACATTGAGGACTTGATGTGGTGCAATGCAATATATATATACATATGTAATGGAATATCATATTGAGACCGCGTGGGCCACATCAGGTGTGCGATAAGTACGGAAGCTTTCGTATAATGTCATTTCTTTTCTTTAAGTGACCAAAAGGAGGAATATAGCTGCTCTAGGCCTATGATGATGGTCCAAATGAGCTTAAGGACCAAAACCAAGTCATCAATCATGACAAAAGGAAATATTTTTCTACTCCTTATATGGGTATACATCTTATCGATAACTCTTTGGGTGGGTTGTGATGAAATGCATTTTTCTAAGAACTCTTTGGGTCATAGGACATGATGCCCAAATGCTTATTGCTTTTCTCTCTCTCTCTCTCTCTCTCTCTCTCTCTCTCTCTCTCTAGCAAATGATCTAGTTGCATTAGTAGTTTTTGGTATCCATGTGGGTTATGTGGACCGTCCACTAATTAAAGTTCACTGTTCATAGGCTGCCTTAAAAAATATATACTAAACAAGATTATTCAAACTGTCCATCAATGGAATATAAAAAATGAGTGATCAAGATTTATCTATTTATTTATTTTTGTAGAAGATATGACCGGTGTCGAATGTTTATGACCATCCAATTGATGTTGTTGTTGCATTATAGTGGGAGTAAAGTGGACCAGACCTAATGAACGGTTCAGATAAGTGATGTCGATATCAACAAGTTCAAATACAACCATTTGCATGTGAAGGTTTCCATGTGCTTAAAAAACATTAATCTTGCTTTGAGGTTTAAGACCTCTGACCTCTCTTTCTCTCTTGTAAGATTTATTTAATTATTTATTTAGTTAGTGGATTTCTTATCAAATCTGTCTCCCATCCCACTACTTTCCCATGACCATGCAATTTTTGGACCATCCATTGAATGACCATAGCCAAACATCATGCCACTTAATTTCCCAGACCATCAGATCCCTTGCTAATTTTTTGGACGGTCAGGAAAGTTTAGATCAATGGACCAGAAAATCTTTAGATCAAATGGTTGTCAAAGCTAGTTTTTCTGTGGTTTTTGGCATTGGATCATCCACAAGGTGGTCCACCAGTTAGTTTCGTTTTGGTATGGGTTTTATACATTCACTAATCTTGTTCGTTAGAGAGTTAATGCAATTTACTGAAATGGTTTATAACACCCCAAGGAATTATCATATAACAATCGAGAGAATGATAAGTTAGCACGCTGCATCTCTTTTCCCGCCAATACTCCACATTTTTTAACAAATCCAAGCCGTGCAAAAGTTGGGCCCCATCATGAAAACCACTCAGTGGAAAAACCTGACGGATCCGCTCATCATGCAGGCCACACTTTTGAAACCAAAGAAAGGTTGATTTTGGTGCCACGTGATCTCCATCGCGGAGCCAAAGCTTTTATACAGCTACAGATCAAATCGTGGGTGATATCCACTCCGTCCATCAGACGAGATAACTTATCCTCACCGTACATCCAAAAGATCATCCCATAAAAAGAAACTTACATGGGCCACACCAATAGTAACAATGTAAAATTGCACCTAAAATATCTAAGTTTGGACCCACATGAATTTTAGATCAGGCTGTCTTATGATGAAATATAAACACCATATGGCCCCACACACAAACTTATATCTAGCATTCCATTCACATAGTTCCTTGTGGCATGGCCCACCTGAACCCTGCATGCAGTGGATTTTTGCCACTTGGGTCTAAAATAGAGAAACACACTTAATAGACTGAGTGGATGGTGGTGGTATGGTGGGCCCACAGAGCTAGAGCGTGAGGCTTGCTAAGCATGCACTTGAAAATTATACACGTGGCATATGTTAACTAAATTAGACTAACAACAGCATGGATTCCCTGGATATCCAAACAGACACTTGTTTGGAATTGGACCACTGGATACCTTTCATTTTCAATCATCCAATAAATGTCTATTAACCCAATACTCAGACAATGAAATAAGCTTATCTAAATTGAGACCCACAATTTGTACAGTTCAATCCTACTTACTCTAAGCCACACGTTCATTTTTTTCAGAGTATCATCGATCACGCGGTGCCGGTGTAATAAAGCTATCTGACTTCTGCATAGAAGTATAGATGAATGGGATGCCACTAAGAATAAGGTCTCAGTCCAACTGATTAGACTATAAGTTATGGGCCACCTAATAAATAACTCTCAACCCGTTAACCGCATGCGAAATCCAATCCTTTTAATAGGTCAGCCACACCATGAATATCACCTGGTGTAAATAAAAAAAAACAGCTCATCTACTCATCAACAGATCCACACCTTTGAAAACAATATCCAGCCATTGGTAAATAGCAGACTGCTGATATGGTCCAGTCAATGGGTAAATGTGGGTTATTTTTGTGTAAGGTTATTATCATGATGGGTGCAGCCAGTTAGACGAATTTGACTTCCCAAGCAAATAAAAGGTTGGATGTTATCTGTTGGGTGGACTGAAACTTATGGGTCCAACCAGATGGATGGATTTGAGAACACCTCCACTGACAGCATGGAAGAGATAAAATTCGAGGAAGGCAATACACTGAAGTCGTGCTATAACAAAAGTGGGCGGTTGGGGTTCGAGGATGTAAAGAAATGACAGCACCAACAACTTAGTGCGGTGTGAGAGGCCACCATTACTTGCCTGATGTGTGTCTCCCTTTTGTCTTCATCTGTCTACTTTTCGTTTATCGCGAGAAATCATATCAAGCATTTTCTTTTAAGTGTGGGCTACTAGGACATCGTATTTAATGGTATGTAAACTTTAATTGATGTAAATAAAAGGTCGACATTCGTTACTCACTTTTAGCCCATGATACGACGGAACTTACCTTACATGGGAATGCTGTTTTTCTTTTTTAGGAAATTAAGAATTTAAACCCTTAAAGGTTTGAAATAATCGAATTTAATAGCTTTTATTCGAATTCTACTTACCTTATGACCTAAAACTACCCTATAAATGGTTTGGATAAGTGCGACTATAGATTCAATGGCTAAAGTGGATTTGGCTTTGATAGTGACACTATTATCGACGTTGGTATTGGTCAGTGCTATGTGGGCCCCACCATGATGTATGTGTATATTTATTTTTCTAGCTCATTGTAAGTTATATTTTTTTAAACATACGCCTATACCCACCTACACAACGTGGGCACTCAATCTCATGATCTTAGTATTGAAATAGTCTGTCTACTGCTAGATATGGACTTGGATTCAACTCATTTTAGGTTATGAGCCCCAAAAAAAGGTAGATCTAAATCTCAGGTGGACCACACCACAGGAAACAATGGTGTGATTGAATATGGTAGAGCCATATGTCTACAACACATGATGTACTGCATTTGGCGAACCGGTCGAGCCCAAATAACTAAAATATGGTAGAGCCATATGTCTACAACACATGATGTAATCAATCACAGACTTTCCATCTATCCTATGAGCCGTTCATTCTAAAAGAGATGTTTAAAAACTACAAATAAATCAGTGGCCTACAACGATTATAGAAATAAAATAAAGTTGATTAATGGTCAACATCAAGTGATTAATGGTTGATATTAAGAGCCGAAAAGTGAAGACAAATAAATTAACCTAAAATCTTTTAATATATTGCAAACATTAAAACATGAATGCCATTACTCAACCACTTGATTAAGGGTGTTGGACTAATTAATTAGTGGTCCAGCTCAAACCAAGCAACCTAGTTCTATAGAGCTAGGGTTTAGGGTTTTAAATTTGGACCAAGGGCTAGCTGCATGTTAGAAAGAGAGGCCCAATGCTGAGAATGATGGATGGCCTAGGTTTGCTGGAGCATCTAGAGTCTACCATATTGCAAGTGCGAATTTGTTGTGTGTTGCACGCAAGTGCTTAATCCGGTTCATCCATTTTGAGGGTTCCTCCGTGTAGACGCCTCGACCAAAAATAAGGCCTGCCCACTGAAAGGTGGCACACGTTAGCAATGAATGGACAACTAAAATTATCTAGTCATGCATTTATTTTGTAAAGTAGGGTTTGATTTTTTGGTTGGGCATCCCACCTAGGGAACATCCATGATCATGCACTCACGTAGGAGCTATCTTCTCTCTCTCAAGGCACTTTCAGCCCCACAATGGCCAGGGAGTGGCTTCGACCCGGAACCAGCAACATGGGTGGGACCGACCGTAGGGCCTACCTTGATGCATGCGTGTTATATATTACTATATTACGGTGTCCATCTGTTTTGTTAGCTTAATTTAGAGCATGGTCCATAAAATGAAGAAGACATAAATTTCAAATGGACCACACCATAGTTAAAAACTTTTTAGGGTCCACTGCAATGCTTGTTGACTATCCAACTTGTATAATGTCAGGGCACTTTCAGCCCCACAATGGCTACGGAGTGGCTGTGACCCGGCCGGGAACCAGTAATGTGGGTGGGACCAACTGTAGGGCCTACCTTGATGCATGCTTGTTGTATATTAGGTTGTCCATCTACATTGTCAACTTAATTTAGAGCACGGTCCATAAAATGAAGAAGACGTAAATTTCAGATGGACCACACCATATATGGTTAAAAACTTCTTAGGGTCCACTGCAATGCTTGTTGACTATCCAACTTGCGTGATGTCAAGGCACTTTCAGCCCCATCATAGCTAGGGAGTGGCTGTGACCTTGGAACAGTAATGTGGGTGGGACCGACCGTAGGGCCTACCTTGATGCATGCGTGTTATATATTGCGTTGTCCATCTATTTTGTCGGCTTAATTTAGAGCATGGTCCATAAAATAAAGAAGACATAAATTTTCGACGGACAACACCATAGTTAATTAAAAACTTCTTAGGCTCCATTGCAATGCTTATTAACTATCCAACATGCATGCATAATGTCAAGGCACTTTCAACCCCACAATGGCTAGGGAGTGGCTGTGCCCCTGGAACCAGCAATGTGGGTGGGACCGACTGTAGGGCCTACCTTGATGCATGCATGTAATATATATATATATATAAGGTTTTCTATCGGTTTTGTTAGCTTAATTTAGGACATGGTCCATAGAATGAAGAAGACATAAATTTCTGATGGACCACAACATAGTTAAAAACCTCTTAGGGTCCACTGCAATACTTGTTGACTATCCAACCTGTATAATGTCAAAATAGATATTAAGTTGATGCAAAACTTTTGTGGGCCCATAAAAGTTTTCAATGGTCAATAATCACTGTTTTGTGTAGTGTGGTCCACTTAAATTTTTTATATTCTTTATGGTCAATAATCACTGTTTTGTGTAGCATGGTCCACCTAAATTTTTTATCCTCTTCATTTTTGGGACCACGCTGTAAAGTGGACTTGCATAATACATAGAACAGAGCCAATTCATGTTAGCATGCACCCTGATTGGATAGTGTAGCACACAACACCTATTGTGGGTATATACCGTGCTGGAAAAGCTTTGTTAGCCCCACCATGCATGATGCATGTGTTTTATCCACACCGTCCATCCATTTAGATCACTTATTTTAGGATTGATACTAAAAATGAGGCATATTCAAATCTCAGGTGGACCACACCACAGGTAAATAGTGGTGATTGAATGCCCGCGGTCTAAAACGTCTCTGGGACTAGAAGTTTTGGATTAAGCTGATTTCTGCGCTTTCCCTTCGTCTAGTTCTATGTGACCTTATCAACAGGTTGGATGGCAAGTAAACATTACAGCGGGATGTAAGAAGCTTTTAATGGTCAAGGTTCAATCACTATTGTTTCTTGTGGTGGGGTGGTCCACGTACATGGATTAAAAAAACATACTTCATGGTGGGGCCCACGGAGCTCGAGTTATTAATGTACTGTTGTTGCCAATATGTGATTTCTTTCAAATCATTAAAATTATAAATAGCTTTTATAGAACTATACGTGCTAAAGCTGTTATATATAGACCATTTTCCACCTAAAATGTTTGCTCCATGGCCACTAATCAATGGATGAGATTATCCAACAAGTATAAGATCAGGAAACTTACTCTAGATTAAGTGTGCAATGCATGGTGGAAGTATTGACAATAACAAATGGCCATTAATCACATGTTTCATCCGTTTACACTTACACTTGGTGGACTCAAGACTCAGACCAAAATAAGGACTAGTAGACCCATGGTTTAAAATATTATCCAAAATGGATATGCATTGCTGGATATGAACTAATCTTAGCCATATACTATATGACCAAACCAGTACGTGCTTGAAATCGGCTGATATGTGATGGTATTGTTGCGGTTCGATTTCAAATTTGATCATATGATTAGTACGAACATGCTAGAATTGAATGTGCAGCTCAATTCAAACTGAACAGGGTATAACCCCAAGCACCAAGACAGGTGGATACATCGAAAATCAATTATATATAACAGAGTTCTAATAAGATCGCTCACTTATTTAACCACTTGCACAGTGTTGTTTAAAATGATCAGATGATAGTTAGATTAAGAACGCTTCTCTAAATTAAGAACTTCGCTTGATATTCGATCGGATTGTATCTAACATATGAGCATAGACTCAAATTATAACTAAAGTTAACAATACTTAATTATTGCTATGGATTACACCGAAGAATGTAAATAATAGGTAAATATAAAAATTACACTAAGAAATATAAATGACTAATAAAGATAATGATTACACTAAGGAATATAAATAACTGATAATTAAAAGATAGATTTAGTTTGATTTAGTTGATATGAGACGCATTCTTCTGCTCAATTTCATTTCTATTTATAGCCTTAAATTGACCATATGGATACTTTTCATATTATGATGGTTATTATAATCATTTCAGCACTGCACAACCTTCTGGAGACTTTCTTCTAAACTTGTCACTTGTCTTAGTAATCACTTAATGCTTCATTACTAACTCAACCATTCTTGCTTTGTGGATGACATGACACTTCTTGATAGACACTAGCTGTATACCAACAAAATCATCTTCAGGTATCTTTGCAGATCTTGAATACACCACACAACTCTCGCAAAATTACGCGTCCCTTTTTGATTGACTCTCGTAGGAATGGACATACATAAAGTTGAATAGCAATAGTCGAAAAACATTTTTAGATTCTTCTCTTTTCTAGATCCTTCTTTTAGTGTGTTGTTTCTTCCTAATCATTCCTCTTCTCTCAACCAAGCTCTATTTTTTGTCACTAATCAATCATTGGCCACACATCGACCACATCTTTTTTATCAGTCGCTCGCATGCGCTCCACTCGATTGCTCTCTGCATATTTCCGTTTTGACCACTCGACGAAGCATCTCGGTCAGATGTATTCCATTACCTGGCTTCCCTCAGTCGCTTCGTCTACTTTGGGACACCTCTTGGCCGCTCGGTCTGCTTCTACATGCTTATCGATTACTTTTTCCACTTTCGTACAACTATCGACTACTTACTTCACTTTGTCGACCAAGGTTTTGTCTTGATTGCCCTCTCGGTCGATCTCTTGAATATCTCCCAGCCACTTGGTTTGCTTTGGAAATCCTTACAACTGTTCACTATCTTATCATTATATAAATTGTGATTCCGTAAAAAGAACTTTAAGCATCCTTGAAAATCTTTAGCATGTTATATCTTTCTTATACTATAACACATGTTCTTTTCAATTAAGTTTCCTAAGAATGGTATAAAAAAAAAAAAGCACAACAGGTGCAACCCAATTACTCAATTTGGGATGCTGTTTGGCTTGTGACTCCAACGCCAAATAAGCAGCTGGTGCCAAGGCTCTATGGGCCCAACTATGATGTATGTGTTTTATCTAGCTTGTTTATCCATTTTAATTTATAGCTCATTTTAGGGCATGATTAGTCCAAAATTGAAGTATATTAAAAGCTCAAGTGGACCACACCTCATGAAACAACAGGATAATTATGTCCATCGTTGAAATGTCCTAAGGCTTACAATGATGTTTTTGTTATATACATGTACCTGTCAGTCTTCGCCATGACGCAATATTCGCCATGATGCTTTCTCTCACATTCATTATATGCGTCTTTTTTGGGGTACCTTGCAGATCAGAAAGGGTATAAAAGTGCTATGATCTTATCACTGGAAAGTGCGTATTTATCGCCATGTCACTTTTTATGAAGATTTATCTCCATTTACCAAGGCGCCATTTAGATTGGATGATAAAATCGAACTGGCTCTAATATAGGGGGAGAGCTCTTCCAACCTTTTCACAATTATAGTTCACCGCGCACTACTTGTGGCTTGCTTCACGAAGCCCCGCTCGCTACTTTAAAACCAACAAGCTGAAAAAGGTATGATTGCGCTAGCAAGCAATGACTTTGAAGCAATCATTGTGCATTTGTCAGTAAATCCGTTTGTAAGGTCACACAAACCTAGATGAAGGGAACACACAAATATCAGCCTTATCCAAAATTTTCATAGCCACCAAATTTAATAGTAAGTATCCAATCTCACTATTTCCAATAGTGTCATTCATTTGAGTGTTGGATCTACTTTATTTTAGGGCTTATATACTAAAATGAGCTGACAAGATAGATAAATGGTATGGATAAAACTCGTATATCATGGTAGGGCCTATGGAGCTTCGACATCAGCTTATTGGCTGGTATTGGCAACACCAGCCAAACCACGTCCCCTAATTTGGGCCACCAACGATATGGATTTTAAATCCATATGTGTGACACACAAAATGCCTTTAAAAAAGATACAATAAAGATGCATTTTACTTCCAATGGTTAAAGTTGCGGGACCACCAAAGTAGGTAGCACGTTGCTTAAAATTTCAATGGGTTACGCGCTACAGACCTCGATATCTCGTGAAACGAGAAAATGCAATGAAAGGGTGAGTGAGGAGCCCCGAGAAGACGCAATGATTAGAGGCACCTTGGGCTTTGGAATGGAATTCAAAAGTCCGTGCCACGGAATTACCGTCGTACATCCGTACTCCTTTGACGGGACACGTGGAAGCCTCTTTCTCCGTTAATTCAACAGGAATGTTCGCGAATCACACCCATCTCGATGGACCACAGTGTTCCTGTCCGTTTAGCCATACGTGCGTTTTGTTGAGTGTATGAGAGATCCGAGCCGTTGAAAATGTGGACACCATGTTGGAGACTATGGGTAGAAAATCAACCTGGTATATTCTCTTTTTTTTGCCACACGTATGCAATGAGTAACGCATTGGCCGTGCATTGGATCCATTGGCTGCACAAGTATTTTCCACGGTGGGGGATGATGATGAATTTATGGGCCTATTTTTGTTCTTAACATGTTCAACATAGGACCCACCTTTTCAACGGCTTGGATATGTTATGGACAACGTAAGTTGGCCGTATGCTATAAATGGACGGTAATCTTATCGCGTTGGGGAGAATCAGAACGTTCCTCTGTACTTGTCTTCGAGAAGGGACCCGAACCCGTGCAACAAAAAGATCTGTTCGGGCCACCGTTATCTGTGTGGGACATCCAGTCCGTCCATAACTTTATACATCTCATGTTGGAAGGTGGGCCACAATTAAAATTTTAGATTATCAAAAATTCATGTGGACCACACCACAGGAAACATGGTGATGTAGACACACCATTGAAACTTCGGTGGGGCTAGGGAGGTTTCAATAGTAGGCGTGCGGCTTCGGTGGATACCCGGATCCACCAAGGTGGGTGGGAGGGATCCTTGACTCTGAGGCCCACCATTATGTATGTGACTTATATCCAGGTCGTCCATCTATTTTGAAAACTCATTTTATAGCATGATTCCAAAAATGAAGCAAATCCACGTCTCAGGTGAACCATGATACAGGAAACAGTGGTAATCTTCAATTAAAAACTTCTTGTGGGCAACAAAAGTTTTGGATCAATTTAATATTTGTGGGGTCCCTTCATCCAGGTCTTTGTGACCTTATCAACGGTATAGATGGAAAATAAACATTCCAGTGGCCCTCATGAATTTTTTAATGGTGGACATTCAATCATACTGTTTCTTGTGGTATGGCTCATGTAAGATTTGGATCTGCTTTATTTTTTATCATACCCTAAAAAGAATTTTCAAAATAGATGGACAGTGTGGATTTAAGGCACGTGCATTTATAGTGGGCCCCACGGTTAGGGATCCCACTAAAACCGGGTCCGCATTTCCAACCCATCTTTCCGGAAACGGATTGGCTACTCCCCCCGGCAAGCAGCCAATGGCTGATGGTCGGTATTTTTGGGCCCCACCATGATGTATGTGCTTCATCCATGCCGTCCATTTATTTTTCTAGATTATTTTATGTTATTAGACCAAAAATGAGGTATATCCAGATCTCAAGTGGACCACATTATAGGAAATAGTGTTGAATGAACGTCAGCTATTAAAACCTTTTTAGAGGCCATAAAAGTTTTGGATCAAGCTGATCTTTGTTTTTTCCCTTCATCTGGGTTTGTATAACCTAATTAACAGATTGGATTTCAAATAAACAGTACAGTGGGCCTTAGGATGGTTTTAATGGTGGATATCCAATCACTATTGTTTTCCCATGGTGTGGTCCACTTGAGATTTGTATCCCTCTCATTTTTTAGATCAAATCCTGAAATGATCCGTAAAAATGGATGAACGGAATGGATGAAAAACATACATCATGGTGGGTCCCACAGAGCACCGACCATCAGCCACCTGAAAGGTGGGCCCCACATGCGCAGACACCGAAAGGACGAAGGACGATCCTGGCATCAATGGTACGAGAAATATATAAATCCTTGTTTCAGCTTTAGTCTTCGCACCAGATCTCAGGTAGATTCATCCGTACACTGGCATGCAAAATGCCATAGAAAGACATGTGAGGTGAGACATGATGTGCGCACTGGGTCACAAGTCAAGATGAGTCAGATGGGACAGACATCAGACCCACACGATTAGTCAATCCCCACTCTCTGGCAGAAATATCAAGCAAATCAGTCTCATCAGGTGGACAGCACATGCACGGAAAATAAAATAAACGGTTGATCTCGACTGAAAGATTTGCATTCCATGAAAACGTGTAGCCCAGATGCTGATCATGTCAGGCTGATTTTTTGAGGTGGCATCTATACAGTGGGGATGGCCTGATGAAGAGCTACTGAAGGACAAACGTCTGGCTTGTGTCTGCAGGCAATGCAAGTGCACTGACTGAATTTGTTCCTGCAGTACAATCAGCACCTTCCGATTGCTACAAGAAGAAACATACGTACATTTTTCTCGAGCACTTTAGGAACTTAGCTTTACGAAGAGGGATTACTCTTATCATGACCCACGAGAAAAAAAAAATCTCTTGGGGCTGTTTGATTTTTGAGGTAAGAGTTAATTAGTCGGTGGATGAGTAATAATTAGTTATCAAGTAATTACCGCATCGTTTCTTACAACCATGTTCTCTGCTTAACTTTTTGGCATTAAAATTAAGGATGACTGCTATATGAATATAGGGTACTCTGTGATGTACGTGATATATCAATACCATTCATCCTATATATCAGCCTCATTTAAGCCATGAACCAAAAAATGAGGTAGATGCAAAGCTCTAGTGGACCACACCACAGGAAACAGTGAAAATTGAATGCTTACCATATAAAAATTTATGTAGCCATCAAGAGTTTGGGATGAAGCTGATTTTTGTGTTTAACCCTTATCAATGTACTCTTGGATAAAGTTGATATTTGTGTTTAACCCTTATTAATGTTTTTATGATTGCATGAACATGTTAGATGACAAAAAAATATTAATGTGGGCCCAATAAACAAAATAACTTTTAATGACAGATGTTTAAGGCCATTGTTTCCTATGGTACGGGCTACTTGAGCATTGCATTTGTTCAATTTTGGACTTATGCCCTAAAATTGTCTAATAAAACAGATAGATGGTATGTATATGTCATGCACATCATAGTCGGGTCCATAAATGTAAGTCAGCTTTTTATGATCAATTTTCGAGACGAAAATGCATTTGAAATTTTAAACGGGGAAAATGTAATAATAACCTCTTTCAAGGATATTTCTCTGGTACACAAAAATCAAACACGCCCTTATAGTCCATTAGGATACCACCAAATAAGTTATTTTTTCTAACTACAGCATTAGTTAAATAAATTATTTTAGATAAGTGCCCAGTAGGCGGTGGGAGCCTCTAGATATGGACGTGATGATACCTTCCGTGAAAATCAGATAAGACTTCTCTTCATCATGAGATTAATTGGATCCACCGCGGCAACCGAGAAACCAAACCTACTTGTGCGCGCATGGGTGTACAATGGTTATATTTGTTCTGCATTGGCAAAAGAAGAATAATCTATTCTTAATGGACGGCTTAAATAAGTGCAGTGAATGCCAAAGGGTCCAAATTCAGCCATGTTCATGAAAAGGTTCCCAAACACTTACCACCACATCATTTATCATTAAAAATTCATGCCAAAGGCATCTCTACCTAAGTACGAGATTACTTTGGAGTTTGGTTGTCTAAAGGCATTGTTATTTTTTTAATGGCACCGAGATAAGCTAAATAATACTCCGCCGGAGTTTGATGATGTATGCACATTCAATCAGACATTTTGCACGTCTTGTTTCACATGTAACTCAATTTAAACCGTTCAAATCATGGGCCCCACTATAGGTAGGCCACACCTCCGAAATAAGATTGATTGGATAAGCCTATCCACTGATCGGTGGGCATCCATTAATCAAGCTTGGATCACTAGCTATTTTCATTCTAAGCATCCATCCATTGTGATTGTTTGTTTATGATCAACCTATGGTGGGCCACTTCACATGTGTACCAAACTGCCGCATGTACAAGTTTGCGATCGCATGTATACAAACCACATTTGTGATGGGTGGTGAGGATTTGGATCAAATTATAATTGGTGGGTCAATCAAGAAGTTCTTAAAAAACAATAATAATAATAATAATAATTGTTATTATTAATTAAGTAGACGATTGTAACAGCAATTCTGTATATAATAGTAGATAGTCTTTGTGTATTTCTTTACCTTTGCCGAAAGAACTCACTTTTTGTCTGAATGTTTTTTTAAAGAAAATAAAAGGTCATTAGCTTGAAAGCTTAGAATGTTGGAAGAATCAAATCCGAGTTAATTCCATGTGGGGTCGTACGCCATGGAACACATGTTATTAGAAACCGTCCATACACAACTAATTGGAGACGAGAAATTCATGTAGTCAGGTGTGGAGCCCACAGAAGAGCGCGTATGTTATCCAACCACTCCAGGAGAGTTGTTCCACTGCAAAAATCTGACGAGCTGAGCCAACCATTGGTTGGATGTGTTGTCCAATGTTTCACATTTTGTGGCCCACCTGATAGTTGGATCGGCGTGATTTTTGGGGCATCCTATTTTCATGGTGAGGCCATCCTTGCAAACGGGTTTGATTTCATACATGTGCCATAGTGGGCCCATTTCTCATCTGCAATTAGTAGCGCTTGAGAAGTTATCATGTTCCAAAGTTTTCAAATTCTTAAATTGAATGAATATGAAAATGTTTGCGGGAATTTACATATGTTGGATCATGGAAACATGTTTTCTTGCCACTATTAGAGAAAATTGAGATAGTGGCAGCAGCTTCATTATCTTTTGAATTATATTTGTGGTCTACATTTTATTTAGAAGATGACATTGTCATTATAATATTATAATGATACATTATAATATTATAATGATACGGTGGTAAATAAGTTTCATAATGTGATTTATTTCATAATGGTGCATTTGGTTGCATTAAATATCGTGAAATTTTGATGATATTTGCACCAAATTAGACTGATTGATCATAACATTTTGATTTGGAAATTCTAACTATGTAGGTAATTTATGGCTTGTAAATAAAGGACAGTTGTAAGAAATTGGACCCATTTTAAGGGTCAGGGTTATCCGATCAATTTCTTCTGACCATCAGTTTAATAAGCCATAGATTACATGGACTAGGTGGCAGCCTCTGAGGAGTTTCAACACCTGGTCAAGGGTTCGAATACCCATAGGTGGTGAAATTCCACTACGGCGTGAGTGTGTGGTGGTGTGTGTGCGTGTGTAAAAATTAAAACAAAATTTTGTAAAAAAAAAAAAAAAAAACCTATAGATTACATGGTTAGAATCATCAAACCAAAGTGTTACTTCGAAATCATAGCATTATAATACTAGGATCTATCAAATAGACAGTTCAAGATGATCATTGGACCTATTTTATTACTCAATCTTGATTGTCCATTTTTCATGCTATTTAACCGATGCTTAAGATCATCTGATAAGCATGATATTTCCACTATGGGCTATCTCTAATTGTATGAAAGGATGGATCCCTAAGTGTCACTTGAACACTTTGCGGGGCGTTGCTAATGGTACTCGGGATGTCTAATCATCAATTTGAGCCCTCCATTCTTTCATACAATTATGGACAAGCCATGGTACAAAAAATCCACGTCAACCATATGATTGTAATCTTGAACCATCCATCTAGTATGGCCCACTTTGCATTGGTTATGACTCTAAAGTAGCACTTTGGTTTGACGAATCTAACCATGTAATTTATAATTCATAAACAAAACTGTGTGATTTTTTGTACCATGGTTTGATCTCATTGATACCATTGAATGAATTGTCCAAGCATGCTGCATGTCATTTAATGGTTTGAGGACATTTGCAAGCATACCCAACAAGGTGGGGACTTGTTTAAGACATGAGACAATCTAAATGGGATTAGGAGACGTCTCTCTTCATTTATGTGACACGATGCTTACAATACATGATTGTTATATATAAATGGCATCCAACCCTTCTAACAAGTTCACTCTATTATAAAAATTGGACAGCTATAAAACATGTTAATCCGATCGTATGATGAACAACCGCCTAAAAATCTTCAAATTTAAATAGTGGACCACCTAATGGGTTTCATCAACTTGATTTTTGATTGTCCATTTTCATAATGGAATGATCATGTTGAATGGGTCAAAATCCACCATAGATCTTTAAAAAAGATACGAGTAATAATCCAAAAGAGAAGAAAGTAAAGAATGTATACCTAAAAAGTAGGTTCATTGCACTTAGCCCATCCTTTTACTTCACATTTTCATCAACTTTAATGGATTGAAATGCAATTTAGATTGGATAAATCCTAAAAATCCCATAAATATGGATCAAGCAAGAAATCCATTGAAATGACAATCCAGCTACAAATCAATAGGCAACATTCTTCAATGACACCTCCACGGCTACCTAATCGCTGTAAACAAAATGTGCCTTCCAGATGAACGGTCTGGATCTCATACAACGGGACTAGACATACAAAAATAAATCCACTGGCCCACTGTGATGTATGTGTATTATCCAAACCGTCCATCCATTTTACCAACTATTTCTACGGCATATTCCCAAAAATTAAGCATATCCAAATCTCAAGTGGACCACACCAAAGGAAACACTGTAGATTGAACACCTCCAGTTGAAAACTTCCTGGGGCCCACTCTAATTTTGAATCGAGCTTATATTTATATTTTCCCTTCATCCATATCTGCGTGATCTTACAAAAAGGTTGGATGACAAGCATACATCACTATGGGCCCTAGGAAGGTTTCAACGGTGGACATCATCATCTCCACTATTTCCTGTGGTGTTGCTCACTCGATCATTGGGTATGATTCAATTTTCGTCTCCTCCCCTAAAATGATCTGCCAAAACTGATGAACGGCATGGATAATACATATACATCAACAGTGGGCCCCACAGAATTTAAAATAACTCAATACACAATCCACTTCCAAGAGAAGGGAAAATGAGTTCATGTAACCCAGTTTCCTGGAGCCTTCAATTCATCTACGACTAAGATCTGATGATATCAAGTGTCCCAAAAAAGTCGAAAGCATCTAAGTTCCGTCACCCATTTTACTTAGCTGAGTTTGAAAGGTCTGGTTTTGAATTTTGGATTTTTCTTCTGATGGTAAGATGTCAAAGCAGCCAAGATTCAAGTGGACATAGTCCACTTAAGATAGATGAGGTCCATGTGATGGTGGGCCACCAACCCACGAACATGTCAACGTTGGCCTTTTTCTCCTTTCAGCCCAGACAAGGGTACCCTTGTACGTTCAAAGCATGAGCGCGTGATGTCCTAAACTAGCAATATTTTATCTGCTTTTGTACGTGCATCATCAGGTGGCCACTTCATCCTGTCTTTCTACGGTTGGATTAGTGAAGACATAAACACATGTGCCAATATTTCACATGTGTGGGAGATCTAGGCTATTCGTTAGGGAGGAATACTTCATTGAGAGAAGAAATAAATAAATGGTTGGATAAAAGTGGGCCTAAATTGTATTATATATCACCTATCTTGATGAGTGGACCAGGGTAATTTTCGGTAAGGTCATGTTAGTATAGAGTCTACACAATGAATGGTTCAGATCTTACACATGCATGCCACATTGGTATTTGGAGCTGTGAATGGTGTGTTATTGGGCCCACAATCAAGGACAGAGAAATAAAGAACATGAGAGGTTGATAAGACCCAATGTACGATTTTAATGCCATCATGGTTGGATGACCCTTAAATGCTGACTTCGAATGTTGGCATTGCTCAACGTGGTTTGGTGGTCCACATGGTCTCCATCGTAAGGCCATGGACATGACATTATTAGATCCTGAGATCATGTTGGTTGTCCTCTAGGAATGAAAGAGCAGCTGATTTTTATTTTTTTAAAAAAAAAAAATTGGTTTACCAGGATTTGAATGATACACGGGTGCCCGTCTTTCCACCATACACAGGCTTTAATTCTGAAAAGTGGGGCCTATCGTTATGAAATCTAGACCATTTGTTTGATGTACCCCATGGCGGAAGAACCATGATGCCCCAAGAATCAGCCATACATTTAAAAGTTTTTTAATGTGATTTGCAAAGGGAATTTTTATTATGAAATTCCAGGGTAATTCTGTTTCACCGAACAGTGCCTTTACTAATCAAATTTTCATGGAGGTGCTTTATAATTAGAGATGTACATGAGTTGAGTTAGCACTGTCAGCTTGCTTGACTGGAAAGCTTAACTCACCTTGAAATTGGACTCGGACCAAGTCATGCTAGATTTTGGAGCTTAAAAAATTTTCTTCAAGCTTGCTCAAGCTCAACTCAACTTAGATCCAACCGCAGTTCGAATTGGCTCGGTGACTTAGTTATTTTGATATTAATGCTGCTTGCTAAGTGCTTGATGAATTGATTCAACGAAATATTGTTTCGGGTGCATACATTCTCCTTGGGATCGGTGGTGGCGAGGAAGGAATGGATACGAAAACAAATTGTCACAAAAAAAACTTTATATTATAAAACTACCATCAGATCTTGATTTTGATGTTACCTGCCAAGTGTTTAATAAAATGCGTGTAAATTGTTACTATTGTTTTGCATTTTGCAAGAACTTGAAGATGTACTCTATATATTTTAGAAAATGTGATGTAGAGCGGGTCGCAGACAATTACATGGCCAAGATGGATCAGAAAAGGCCCGGTCAACGACAGAAGTGATCCAGACCATCGAACCTTAAATCGGGCGTATCTTGCAATCCAGAATGAGTTATCTGACGTAAAATATATGATTTTGGGGTAGAACGAGCTACTGAAGCCAACCAACCCTGCTAAGCCGGGTTGCGCAGCCCGGAATTGCGAAAAACCCCTGGATCGATGGTCGTTTCCCCATTTTAATTTCGTTTTTACTATAAATAGTAAGTTTTAGTTTGATTATAACTCTTCATCCGTCGGGCTTTAGGAGTTGCGCCCAACGTGAAAAGAGCTTAGAATAATTAGGAGAACGGTTTGGTGAAGCCAAATAGGACACTTACTATTTTTGGCCGAAAACCTTGCGCACTAGTAGACATCACGATCGTCTATAAATAGTAAGTTTACTATTTATAGTAAGTCGCGGATTCTAAGAGTTTGAGTTGTAGTTTGCTTCTAATTTCTTTCCCAATGCTTGGTAGCCCTATTTAAAGGGTTGTGAACTCGTTTTTATTCATCAATTAATCAATTTCGAATTTATTAGAATTTATTTCTATTTTCTGCTTTCTTTTCCTCGTGGATTCGAGAAGTCTCTGTGAGGAGTCCAGAGAAGCTCCGTGGATTCGGGGTAGTTATCCTCATCACGTTCATCCCTGCGTCAATTGGTATCAGAGCGAGGATTTCCCTCGGGCCGATGGCAAACAACGAAGGTATGAATCAAAATCCTGTGGACGGTGATTTAGGGATTCGTTATCTTTCGGAAAGAATGGAAGCTTTCCACCGGGAGAGTCAGTTGACCATGCAAGGGTTGCAGGCAACTCTCGACCGTCTTGCGGATGCGCTACTTCCGCCCCGAGCCCTAGGCGGTGCTCCACCACCCATGGTTGCTGTACGACACAATCCCGATTTTCGTAGAGCATTACCAGTGGCAAACCATAGGGCTACACCAGATGATTCAAGTTCTAGCGACGAGGACCTTAATGAGGGTTTTGCTCGACGACCAATCCATGGAGGTGATCATCTAGATCGTGCTGAAAGAGACTATCGAGGTAAGGCTGAACTTCCTAGTTTTAATGGTTTATTACGTATAGAAGATTTTCTCGATTGGCTACCCGAAGTAGAGAGATATTTTGATTACATGGACGTGCCAGATCATAAAAGGGTAAAATTGGTAGCGTTTAAATTAAAATCTGGTGCTTCTGCATGGTGGGAACAATTACAACTCTCAAGAGCCAGCCAGAACAAGGCGCCCATCTCATCATGGCCACGGATGAGACGTCTTCTTCGATCTCGATTTCTCCCCAGTGATTATGAGCAGATATTATTCCAAAGAATATCAAAATTGCGAAGGAAATCGAACTGTCACAGATTACACTGAAGAATTTCAACGGTTGGCTACACGAAACGATCTGTCAGAATCTGAGTCACAGAAGGTGGCACGATTTATAGGTGGGTTGCGACCGATAATTCAGGATCAAGTTCAGATGTACCCAGTCGGGACCGTGGATGAAGCAGTTCAATTGGCGGGTAGGGCAGAAACACAACTTGCAAGAGCTCCTGCTCGTCCATATCCTTCAAATCGACCCCCCATGACGGGTCCCACGCAGGATCCAGTGCTGCCACGAGGAAAAGATCCAGTACCTTAACTTCCTACAATAGCAAACCGTGATAAGGGGAGCGGCTCATCCAGACCTCAACGTGCAGCACCCACAACAGCAGGTCCGAGTAGGATTCCAAATCCTTATACTCGGCCAAGGTCGAATAATTGTTACCGCTGTGGCCAACCAGGCCACTTATCAAACACTTGTCCTCAACGTCCCGCAGCGCACTTGACTATAAACGAAGGGGGCACTGAAGATGAGGCCGCAGAAGAAGACCATCGCTTTGATGAACATGAACAAACTACTGAAGAAACAGCAGGTGGCGATGAAGTGACGGGCGAGGATCGTGGCGAATTTCTAGTTGTGAGGCGATTACTGTATGCCCCACGAAAGGAATTACATCCACAGCGACACAATATATTTCGTACTCGGTGCACCGTCAACGGAAAGGTCTGTGATGTGATCATAGACAGTGGTAGTAGTGAAAATATCGTCTCGAGAGTAATGGTGGACAAGTTGCGGCTACCAACGATGAAGCATCCTTCCCCATACTCTATTGGCTGGATAAAAAAGGTGAATGAGACCAAGGTAACTGAATAATGCACTATCTCGTTTTCAATTGACAAAAATTATAAGGATCAAATACTTTGTGACGTGGTCGATATGGAAGCTTGTCATATGTTACTCGGTCGACCCTGGCAGTCGGACCGTGATGCGACCCATCGGGGACGAGATAATGTCTACGTATTCGTCAAGGATAGTCGAAAAATAATTCTTGCCCCTATGGCACCAGAGAACCACCCTGAAGCCTCTAAAGTGGAGGGGAGTTCCCTCTTGACCATTCGGGATTTCATGGAGGAATCTAAGGAAATCGGTGAGGTATATGCAGTAGTAGTAAAGGGCGAGGAATCGAAACCCTCAAACATTCCTCCAAGTTTAAGACTATTTCAAAGAAGTTTGGCGTGAAGATTTACCTAATGGATTGCCCCCATGAGGGACATTCAACATCACATATACCTCATCCTTGGGGCTAGCCTGCCCAGTTGCCCTCATTATCGGATGAGTCCAAAGGAGTGTGAGATACTTTAGGGGCAAATGGAGGAATTGATCGGTAAGGGTCTCTTGAGAGAGAGCATGAGCCCATGTGCCGTACCAGCATTATTAACGCCAAAGAGAGATGGAAGCTGGCGCATGTGTGTCGACAGCCGAGCAATCAACAAAATTACCATCAAATATCGGTTTCCAATACCACGGTTGGACGACATGCTCGATATGTTAGAAGGGGCCAAGGTGTTCTCTAAACTAAATTTAAGGAACGACTACCATCAGATTCATATCTGACCCGGTGATGAGTGGAAAACGGCATTCAAGACCAAGGAAGGGTTGTATGAGTGGCTGGTCATGCCCTTCGGCCTATCGAACGCACCAAGTACTTTTATGCGTTTGATGAATCAAGTTCTAAAACCATTCACTGGCCGATTTGTGGTAGTATATTTTGATGACATATTGATATATATATAGCCAGGATGAGACGGAGGACAAGAAACATCTCAGGTAAGTGCTGCAGGTCCTACAAAGTAACAAGTTATACCTCAACTTAAAGAAGTATAGTTTTTTAACTGACAACCTGTTGTTTCTAGAATTTGTTGTAACATCCACAAGCATCCGTGTGGACGATGAAAAGGTGCGAGCCATTAGGGAATGGTCGATCCCGACAAACATTCATGAGGTGAAGAGTTTCACGGGTTGGCAACTTTCTATCATCGATTTGTGCGAGATTTTAGCACCATAGTCGCGCCTATAACAGATTGCATGAAAAAAGGCCCGTTTCAGTGGACCGATAAAGCTGATAAGAGCTTTCATGAGATCAAGCATCGTTTGTCTACAACACCGGTCTTGGTGCTTCCTAATTTCGACAAATTGTTTGAGGTTGAGTGTGACGCTTCATACGTCGGAATTGGAGGAGTATTATCACAGGAAGGCAGGCCGGTAGCCTTCTACAGCGAGAAGCTCAGCGAAGCCCGAGGTCGACTTATGAGCTTGAGTTGTACGCAGTTGTTCAGGCGCTGCGACATTGGCGGCATTATCTGATTCAAAGAGAGTTTGTTTTGTACACTGACCATCAAGCATTAAAGTTTATTAATAGTCAGACTAACGTGAATCGTGTGCATGCTAGATGGGTTGCGTTTTTACAGGAATTCACGTTCGTTCTGAAGCACAAGTCAGGGCAGCAGAACAAGGTGGCTGATGCACTTAGCCGTCGTGCATCACTACTAGTTACAATGAGCAACGAGGTAGTCGGCTTCGACTATCTCAAGGAGCTGTATGCCGAGGATGAGGACTTCAAAGATTCTTGGATGAAGTGTCAAGAAGGTCACCCCAGTGACCTTCATATACAGGACGATTTTCTCTTCAAAGGGAATCGATTGTGCATCCCCCAAAGTTCTCTGAGGGAGCAGATTATTCAGGAGCTACATGGAGGTGGCCTTGGTGGACACCTGGGGCGAGACAAGACGCGAGATCTTGTGGAAGAGCGGTATTACTGGCCGCAGTTAGTACGTGATGTGGGAAAAGCCGTACAACGTTGTCATGTTTGTCAGACCTCCAAGGGGCAATCTCAGAATACGGGCCTCTACACCCCGTTACCTGTTCCTGACGGTCCTTGGGAGGATTTATCAATGGACTTCGTGCTTGGTCTCCCACGAACACAACGTGGCATAGATTCGGTGTTCGTGTTGGTAGATCGTTTCTCTAAGATGGCGCACTTTATCCCATGCAAGAAGACCCTCGATGCAACACACGTGGTGAATTTATTTTTTAGGGAGGTCGTACGGCTACACGGGGTCCCCAAGACCATTACTTCCGATCGTGACACGAAGGTCATTAGCCATTTTTGGCGGACTTTATGGAATCGATTCGATACACGACTTCAATTCAGTAGTGCTTACCACCCACAGACTGATGGGCAGACCGAAGTTGTGAATCGCACGTTGGGAAACCTCCTTCGCTGTATTTCAGGAGAAAAACCGAAGCAGTGGGACTTGGCCTTGTCTCAAGCAGAGTTTGCATTCAACAACATGGTGAACCGCTCAACAGGGAGATCACCATTCCAGATTATATACGGACGAGTGCCTCGCCACACACTTGACTTGGTCCCTCTGCCCAAGCACCCAGGCACGAGCATTGCAGCAGAACATATGGCAGACAAGATCATGGGCATCCATGCAGAAGTGCAGACCAAGCTACATGCCTCGAACGAGAAGTACAAGGAACAAGCGGACAAGCATCGGCGACAAAAAGTGTTCGAGGTGGGCGACCGCGTTATGGTCCATCTGCGCAAAGAGAGATTTCCGACCGGGACGTACAACAAGTTGAAAAATAAGAAAATTTGACCCATCCCAATCATCCGAAAGATTAATGATAACGCTTATATTGTTGATCTTCTAGATGACATGGCAATCTCACAGACTTTCAATGTCGCGGACCTGACCGAGTATCATGAACCAGAGCATGACAAGAACTCGAGGACGAGTTCTTTTGAAGTGGAGGAGACTGATGTAGAGCGGGTCGCAGACAATTACATGGCCAAGATGGATCAGAAAAGGCCCGGTCGACGACAGAAGTGATCCAGACCATCGAACCTTAAATCGGGCGTATCTTGCAATCCGAAATGAGTTATCTGACGTAAAATATATGATTTTGGGGTAGAACGAGCTACTGAAGCCAACCAACCCCGCTACGCCGGGTTGCGCAGCCCGGAATTGCGAAAAACCCCTGGATCGATGGTCGTTTCCCCGTTTTAATTTCGTTTTTACTATAAATAGTAAGTTTTAGTTTGATTATAACTCTTCATCCGTCGGGCTTTAGGAGTTGCGCCCAACGTGAAAAAAGCTTAGAATAATTAGGAGAACGGTTTGGTGAAGCCAAATAGGACACTTACTATTTTTGGCCGAAAACCTTGTGCACTAGTAGACATCACGACCGTCTATAAATAGTAAGTTTACTATTTATAGTAAGTCGCGGATTCTAAGAGTTTGAGTTGTAGTTTGCTTCTAATTTCTTTCCCATTGCTTGGTAGCCCTATTTAAAGGGTTGTGAACTCGTTTTTATTCATCAATTAATCAATTTCGAATTTATTAGAATTTATTTCTATTTTCTGCTTTCTTTTCCTCGTGGATTCGAGAAGTCTCTGTGAGGAGTCCAGAGAAGCTCTGTGGATTCGGGGTAGTTATCCTCATCACGTTCATCCCTGCGTCAAAATGTCATAGAGGCTTGAATTAACTCGATCTACTGACCAAATCGAGCCGAGCTGACCAATCAGGCTTGAGGACCGAGTTGAGCCGAGTTCGAGCTGGGGTTAGCTACTGGCCGAGTCAATTCGAGTTGTGCCAAACTTGAATCGGCTCAACTCGTGTATATCTCTATTTATAATTATGATGACTAAATTTACCAAAATACCCTTTTACTTTTAATTATTTAAAATGTGGTAAATTATGGGGCCCATAAGGTATGTGTATGACACCCAACTCGCCTAAATGCAACCCACCATGATAATCGAATGGACCAAGAATATGGACGGTCCAATCATAAAGTGGGCCACACCATAAATACAATTATCTGATTTTCTTACTTTTTATTAAAAGAATAATATGAAGACATCTTGGTGGTTTCTCCTCTGGAAGAATACCACGTGTATTTTCAATTAGGAGGGTCATTATTTGGTGAGCGAAAACTCTCATAAATTTTGCAGTAAAAATCCCTTTGAAAAATCAACTAAAATTAGAGATTTTTACAAAAGACTGCCTCATTAATTTGTAATTAACATCCCTATACATTTCTAAAAAGATTTTCATTAAAATACCTCATTCGTTTAGATAATTTTCATTAATTTGTATTTATCTAATTTGGAAATTAAGTAGCCTTTGTTAAATGATAAAAATGCCCTCAAGTCTTTAAGCGTGTGCTTAGAAATAAGGGGTTTTTAACAAAAGACCGCCCATTATTTTGGATTTGCACCCCAATACCTTTCTTAGAAAGGTTTGTACTGAGATACCTAATTAGTTTAGGTTATTCTCATTATTACACCTTCCCTTGCATTTCTTTAAAAGTTTGATTCACTAGATTATTTTTCTCCAAATGATGAAAATACCCTTTGGACGATTCAAAATTAAAAATATGAAATGGTCCTATTTCAACAAGCAAGTGGTCACAAATAAGAAGTTAGGATTGTTCAACACCCATTTATATGGACCACATTCTAAGTTGTTTTTACTTCAATTAATATGAGCCATGTGTGCCGTCTCTTAGTGCCTATATGTCCAATAACTTCCTCAGTGATAGTTTTGTTAGTTATGTCAGATCGAAATCGCATGCAACACATTGTTTTTATGTAGTGTGTAAAACACCCAAGTCTGTGGGGCCCACCATGTTGTATATGCGTAATCCATTGTATCCATTGGCTGAGAACACTCTTCGTCACCACGCATAAAAAAGATCAACCCACTAAAATCTCATATGGGTAATTACCAATGGGAGCAATGTCAAATCGTGCTTAAAACTTCTAAGTTCAAATTGTTACACCGACTATATATATACATATATATATATATATATATATATATATATATATATATATATATATGGAAAAGGTACTATGCGCTCGGCCTCATGATTAGCTCCCGTGAGGTCGAGCTGTGTGGGCCCCACCGTGATGCGTGTCAACCATCAACACCGTGCATTTGATGGGTACCCTCTAAATTATGGGATATCCCAAAAATCAGCCGTATACGGAACTCAGGTGGGCCATACCATCTAAAATCATGTGAAACACCGTTAAAACATATAAAAGCACTTGGTGGGGCCCACCTGTGTTTTGAATTCTGCTGAAACTTGGTCTGAATCCTCATGCAAGTGGGACACACATAATGGATAGGCTGGATTTTCAAACCACATCTCTGTGGGCCCAACAA